>NC_090860.1:7826477-8129772 GCF_024217435.2 Syngnathus scovelli | reverse complement strand
CTCCATACATCCACCTACAGGAGCTTCATGAGGACAGAGAGAGCTCAACACAAGGTTGCATGCGGCCGCAGCTGAATCTGCGACAAAAGCAGGCAGAGGCAGAGAGCGGGCAGGGAGATAAGGCACTCACAGGTCTTTCCATGTCAGCGCTGATAGCGAAGCTGGGTCCAGACGCGAGGCAGCCGAGGCGGCGGCGAGGGCTGCCCGGAGTCCACGATCATGCCTTGATCACAATGAGCCAAGTTGGGCAAGCAGCCAAGGCAGCCAGCAAACACACAGAGCTCCCCTGTTAACAGATTTCACAGCACCCACCCGCTTGTCCTCCCTCTCCCCCTTCCCTTTCTCCAACCCTCCCACACTTCGTCACATATGCTCTCAGTCTCTTTAAATCACTTGTTCTTGCCCCTCTATAATATACTCAATGGTGGATGCGAGCACTTTTCCTTCACTGGGTTAAAAAAAAAATCACAATTCATTAAAATATATTCAACTATTTCTTGTCTCCACTTAGACATTCAATAGTATAGTTCAAGTATTTCAAGTCAAGGTGAAGTCAGGGTTTTGTTTCTAAATGCATACCTGCATACAATATGGGTGTCGATCTAGGGCAGGGGTGTCAAAAAAAAAAATTTGCGGGCCGCATTGTAGTCATAGCTTCTTTCGGAGGGCCATTATGACTGTCAACCCAAATAAATGTATGAGCACTTTATATTATATACAGTAAAAGGTACAAAACAAACTGACAAATAACTTGTTTTCAAATCAGACGAGTAAGAACTAGTCAAATATTAAAAAAAAAAGATATTATTAAAAGTGAAGACAATTTGCAATTCTAGTATTGACACACGAATTTGATGCACAATGCGGGCCACATAAAATGACGTGGCGGGCCGTATCTGGCCCCTGGGCCTTGAGTTTGACACCTGTGATCTAGGGGGAAAATGTTAAGGAGCACAATCAACATAATCATTATTTATTATGGGAGCCTAAATTTTGGTGCAGGACTCCTGCCTGTAAAACACGTTTGAAAACAATTGCTGCAAACCAGTGAAGACAGACAATTAAACAGTACTAAATTCTATTTCTCTATTTTAGTTTCCGGATAGTTTCTTTCGGCCTGGAAAAAACGGGGCCCATAGAGGCACTTAAGTATCGGGTCGCTCAAAATGTTGACGTTGAATGTACCAGGGAAATTCCAAAAAAGAAAGAAGAGTGATTGGTTCTGCTATTTTATAGTCCATTAGACCAAGTTTTTAGCTTCGTTTTCACTTTTTTAAAAATATATCAACATGTCTCTGCACCTGGCATAAATGGATTTATTATGTCTCTCGTAGTACTGTACGTCAGATGAGTCTCCAGACCAACAAGATATAGGTATAGATAAATAGCAGACTAGATGGACTGAAGGTCGAAATATCAAGTGTGGTTGCACATGTCCAAAAAGTGTTAGAGGCCAGAGAGGTGCCACAGAGAGAGCGTTGTCAGCAAAACTAATCAGACCCAGCAAATTCCACATAGCATTATGGAAACAAACACAACTCTGCAAGTCAACAATCTTAAACCCCATGACATACACAATGCATGGAATAATCCTGTTAGTAGACAAAATCCTGGTACAAATATATTTGAAGCATTTGACTCACTTTAGGATTTTGTTTTGTGAAAACATTTCTACTGATCTTGTACGCCTATTCTAAAACGACTGACGACGAAAATTAGCTCAAGACTTATGTTTGATGCATTTTTTAGTTTTTCACTTCCAAAACGTTTAAATGGAATGTTTACAACAAGTACTTACATGAAATCAGGGACGTGCGTATGAACCGAATTTTATTTGATGACATATACGACACTGCAGTGACACAAAATGACCACCAGATGGTAATACGTCACATGATTTATTTGACAGTATAACTAAAAAAAGTTGATTGTATTTTTGTCAACCGTTTGCAAAAAGTATTTTAGAAAACTTGCTTGACTTCACTTAAGGCTTCCTAATTTGCCACATCCTGGATGATTTTTTTTTTCTTTTCCCCTTCCTCCCAAATATTCAAACATGCAAAGGTAGAATGTGAAACAAATTAATTATCGAGAGTCTCTAGTATGGACTGGTTGTAAAGACAGACTTACATATTTATATTTGTACACGATCGTGGCTGTAAATGTTATACTTGAGTTTGGGGCGTGCAGAGATTTTGTCCAATGAGGTGTCCGAAAATTTAAAGTAGGCGTGACATCCGGTTTGTAGATCACATGACCAAATTGAAGTCGTGTGACGAGAGATGTAAATACGATTGCGAATAGTATTCTGATTTATGTACAGTAAGTAGCCAAACTCTTTTCACATATTTCTTGAGTTTATTTCTTGGATGACATGTGATATTTTGCGGGTTTTTAAAATTATTTTTCTTCCGCAGTGTTTTGCACGCGGCTAGCTTGATGCTTCACTTGGACTGTTTAGGAGTTTCTGTCTTTAAAGTTGACGATTGATTCTTGATTACAATTATCGTAATTTATAGCTACAATATTTGATCCAATTCACATAGGGCACATTAAATAAATCATTGTCACCTTGCAGAAGCTAACAATTAAAACCCACTATGAAAAAATACATGTTTTCTCTTGTCTTGCAGGTGTATTTATTGCACGATATGTCTCTTTCAAACTGCTGAGCTAATACCTCTTCTCACAATCATGGATCCTGGACAGCAGCTACCTCCATCTGATGCCACCTCCCAGCCCACTGAAGAATACTTTCCATGGGATCTTCGATTCCAACTGATTGCCTTGGGTTTTGCTTTCTATGCATCAATATTCCTCCTCGCTCACCTCCTGTCTTCATCACTGACACATACGTACAATTGCTTGCAAGCCAAAGAGAAGGTTTTCTGGAACCTTGCCGCTACCCGCGCAGTATTTGGCATCCAGAGTTCAGTTGCTGGTTTGAAAGCACTTACTCAGGACTCTGGGTTGAGCAGAGACATAGTGAAAGGGCAGGAGGACTGGTCGTGGTTTAATCTCCTCACAGCCACAGGGTTCTTTATCTTTGAAAATGCAGCATTCCATACCTATAGTTTGGTGTTTCGGTCACTTGACTTTGCCCTGGCAACGCACCATTTCTTCGCCTTGGCAGGATATGGAGGAGGAGTGATGTCAGATTCTATGGGCCACTTTGTGCCAATGGTGGTGCTACTTCTGGAAATGAGCACACCATTTACGTGCATATCCTGGATGCTGCTGAAGGTAAAACAATATTACATTTCCTCTGTTTTGTTCAAAGTTGATCTCTTTATGACAGATTGGAAATGAAATGGTATGAAAATGTCCAATCTCAATTATAGCGAAAACAAAAACATTGGAAATAAGCTGCAGCAATTCAATTGCATTTCTATGCAAAACAATGGTGTTGAAATAGTAATATTTTGGACTATATTTTTAATATACAGGTAATAGAAAATGTCCAATCTCAATTATAGTGAAAACAAAAACATTGGAAATAAGCTGCAGCAATTAAATTGCATTTCTATGCAAAACAATGGTGTTGAAATAGTAATATTTTGTACTGTATTTTTAATATACAGGTAATAGAAATGTCGACAAGTTTCATTTCTGTAAAACAGAAAAGTTCTTTCACTTTAGTAGTTAAATAAAACATGTGAAAGTCTTCACAGCAACACTACACTTGTATCATTTATTCATGAATAGAGGGAAGAAACATCACAAAGCAGTTCCAACCAATTTTGCATTTCCTCTTTCATCTTTTGTAATGTTCCAATTTTTTTTTAGCTTGTGTGAATTTGGTTATGGTTTTCAATAACTCAAGTCAATTTTATTGATATAACATTTGCACAACAGTTGCAGCTCTAAAAAAGCACTTTACAGAACATGTCATAAAACCTTAACAATAATACGAAAATATTAAACCAATAAAATCTCCACTCCTGCATATAATTCATTGTTGTTTGAAAAGATGTAGAAGAAAGTGGAGCAATTCAAAATCTCCTTTCACTAATGGACCAGAGTCATAAGATGAGATGAACCCTGACGATTGTGACATTAGTACGTTAAAAACTACTCTCTCTGTTTCTATGCAAGGCTGGATGGGCCAGAAGTCTGTTTTGGAAAGCCAACCAATGGCTGATGATCCACATGTTCCATTGTCGCATTGTTCTCACGTACTACCTTTGGTGGGTAAGCTTCAACAACTGGGGAGCGATCAACAACAACTTCCCCCTGGCATTACGTCTCATCTTCTACACCGGCCTGGCCCTGCTCACCGTTGTCATGAATCCGTTTTGGACCTACAAGAAGACCATGCAGCTGTTCAACCCCGTCGACTGGAACTTTGGCAATAAGCCGGCACCTGGAAACAACACCAAAGAGGATCAGCCTGATGTTGCTGCCAAGCCTCATGTAAGCTGAGAAGTAACAGGAAAAGTTGGTTACCTGGTTGTTTTATTAACTTTCTCTTCTTCCCATTAACTCGTTTCGCACATTTGTATTTTGTAAATGAACCCAAATAATTTTCATAGACCCGCTAGTCTAGTCTAAAACACGGTATTCTGCTTGATATTGTGAAATATGTATGTAGCAGCCAAATCCACCTGTTTTTAATCGATTTCAGGGAGCGGCCATTTTGCCACTCGACTGTAAATGATTTCGACACCCACCGTTGGGAAATAGTCCGTTGCTGAAATTTGCCATTAGGAAATTCAGAGTGAAATGAAAATGGAGTGCCAGCACGCACACTTGACACTCCGATTGAGCTGGTGCGCCAGTGCTGACTGTGTTAATAAATGAATGGGAGCAGAGTGCACTATGCTTCCTCAAACGCTGCATTGTATTAGAAACTGCTAAACCTCTGTAATAAGTATATGAAAAGTCAAACGCATTTTCAAATATTTTCTTATGTTTTAAATACCCTCAGTATCATAGGTAGACAAACCAGAATTTTTCTTACACCACTGTATCATCATGATTGATCTTTGGAACGTTTTTATACAAAGTACAAGCATAACGTCTACTTTGACTTTCTGTATATGACATACAGTATCTAAATCTTGACCTATTGACCTAACTATTGTCTTTCACATTACAGAAGGAAACGTTCTGAAACTGTATTATTGGGGGGGTGAAGATTTGCATGTTACGTTTATGTCATGTTCATAATTACTTTTAGTGTTATTAAAATGTGTTCATTTGAACTTAAGCTAGCAAATAACATTTCCGTTAACAAGGCCGGGTGGATTGCATGTTTGCTCAAGGTGATATTCAATGTTGCATTGAATGGCAACAGGTGGATAATGTACATATAGGCACGGTACTTAAAGGGTGGCTAGGGGGTGCTATTGCCCCTTTAGGAATCTGTGTAGCTCCGGTAAAGCACTTCATACATGGTAATGTACTGTGCGTTTTAAACATATCATTTTTCATTTAATTAAGTTTAAAAACATTATAACTTTGCAAGTAGCCATTGGGTTCGAATCCAATCCCTTCTTCTGTTATGTTTTTTTTTTCTTGCACACAGGTTAAAGATTTTGCAATTGCTACTTGGTCACTTGAATTTGTGTCTATGTGAGAGTTTTTGAATATTATTTGACTATTAAAGCTTGTGTGCTGTATCATGCAAAAAAATAAAACACAAGATCAACTTCATACAGTGAGTGAATTGATGAATGTTAACTTTTTTCATATGGCTCCACAAAGAACCAGAAAAGAGAGAGAAAATGTCACTTCTGTCATCAATTGTAAGACTGTTTGATTGTCAGTCACTTAAGCATAATTATTTTGTGGCTGAAAAAGTCTTGAAACAATTTGAATTGAAAATTGATCATTTCCCACTGCAGACTTAATATATCTCACGACACAGTGCTGCATCATATTGAGATGTGTATCTAATGTTTTGGCACCATAATAGTGGCAAAATTATGAACAAGCCTTTTGACAAATTGCAAACTAGAACAAACATTAAATAGCATGATCTTGTAAATCTGCTAGTTTTTTGGCAAAACTCTTGAATATTGTGTGCAAATGAAAGTCAATCTAATAAAATGCTAATTGCCAACACAAAAACTGGGAATAGAACGATTAGAAAGCATGCAACCAAACCTTTTTTTAGAAAATCATCCATACAAAATCTTCTCTGGACAGCTGTGATTTGGGCAGCCACCTCACAAGTCACGTGAGCACATTCCAGTCCTCCCGGAGAGGAAGACGATGGCAAATTGATTGACACGATGGATTCACCAATAGACGCCTTCCAAGCTTACCCATTGACCAATCAGACGCTAGCTCTAGACATGAGGGTTTTCCCAGGATGGAGCCAGTTTGCATCGAAGGGAATCCTAGTTAAGAAGGAAGAAAGTGGATTGGTGTCTTCCATCACTAATGTGCAACTTTGCTTTTAACAGGTCGAGGATTACAACAAAAGGATCAACTCTATTTCTTATTTAAAATCTTAAAATGGTGAGTCCAGAACGCGTTTTATTGTTTATGACAAAGTTGTATACAGTACTCCCAAAACCTGAACTGTTTTTCAAACTTTAAATATAAGTGTTTGTAAACGTGCAAAGTGGTTCCGCTCCGTTTTCAATACACAATTTTGGTGTTTGATGTCTGCGTTGTTGGGTCACAACTGAACGTGGCGCCTCAGGTTGTCAAGTTGCCAACGCTGTCCAATAACGTTACTCAGTGTCAACGTGTCCGAATAGTAGACAGTTGTTTTTGTAGATCCCTCCAAGTAATTCGTTTGCTACTTTCACAAATAAAACAACTGAAGTAGGAAAATATCATTTTACTGTACTTTATCTAGACATTTCCCCCCCCGTCTGAATTGCCTCTCAAATGTTGCATTTTAACTCAACCTATGAGATTTACTACTGGGAATTCAAAGTGGACTTTTACCATCATGCCCGTTTTGATAGTAGTTACTCTAAACTTTATGAATGCAAACCAGGATTTATTGAAGCAAAATAAATCAAGTTGGCATGTGCTGTTCCTAAATTTAGGGATGAAGTGTGGGGGTCTTTTCCATTTAAAGTCTTTCTAAGTTGGCACAGCCAAGCCAAGCACCAATTCAAGTAGTCATGCATAGCATTCCTGAGTGAGCAGGCTGCCGAGCTCCAGTCAGCTGGAATGCATGTCTTTACAGGTAGTCAAATGTATTAAAAAAAAATCTTACAATTCCCCATTTTATCAGTATATGTCTTCATAAATGGTATAAATATAACTGTCTATAGTTGATTTGTCTGCAGTCTTTTGCCAATCATCTTCACACCAGGCAGTTGTCAGAGTCTCCACTGTTAATTTGTTTAACAAATCACCATGGTGGCTTGGCTGTGACTACAAATACCTTTCCTTCCACCCCTCTGTAAACATTGAGTGGGCTCTTTGGGAATACAGGTACAATTTTTCTGCAGGTTCCCTCTGTGAGCGCTCAACTGAGTCGTGAATGTTCTGATTGACAGCTCATAAATCATAGCAACCTTTTTGTTATTGACAACATCGTCAGGGACATTGAATGGCTTGTGCCACATATGTTGTGAGACATTGATCTTAAGGTTGAGTCTATAAATGTTTGCTGTCAATCAGATCTGCAGCAAAATGGCATGTATTGCTGTGCCATCAAGTAACGATGAGATTGTTTCATGGAAATGTTTACCACAGTAAAGCCTGGGCAAGTTTAGGAGAGCTAAGGAAGTGCTTACAGTGGTATCGTAAAAGGGTCAAACACACCCTGGGAAATTGGTCTACTTCCAATTGGGTGCATCGGGAAAAAAACAGCACCAAGAAGCAAAGTCTAATGGTCCTATTATGTAGATTTTAAACAGGTCTTAATACAAAGTTTGTTATTTGATCAAAATGTAGAAATGATGAAGAATTATAACACACTTAACAAAAAAAAAAAGCTCTGGTTGAAATTACTTTATTAATTCTCATGAAAATTACCCGCCAATTATGCTGATGATTAATAAAATTAAATAATCTTGTCCACTGGTCTTTTTATGTTAAAATGGGAATAAATATCAAAACATTTAACAAAACCTTTTCAGAGCAAGCGATTTTTCCAATGCTCACAACTAAATGGCGTGCTTGTGATGCTGTGTTAAGCTTTTGATGTGGTTTACTGGTTAGGCAGGAAGCAGTTCCAACATTCTTATACAATTGCCTAATCTTTTTTTTCCTTTTTTGATTTGATTTTCTCTCCACCATTGACTCTATGACGACATAAACACAGATGAATTTTTATAGTAGTCATTGTCTATTTGTAGGCATTATTAAAATGTGACATTCAAATCCTCAATGTATATAAAATATCCCACCAAAAGAAAATACTACAAGTCCTGATTATTTAACTTTACATTCTACCATCCACATCAATGAAATCCACAAATATACGATCCTCTCCATGTTGATTGTTCACATGTAGGTCCATGGGTATTTTTAGAAACCCCGAAACTTTTTTGCTTCGCTGCACTCACCAAGCTTCCCACCCTGCTTAAGGTCAGGGTGGGAAGTGAAGCATTTGGCACAGATGGTTTATCTCGGTATGACTCACGACTTTTAAGGGATATTTAGAAAGCAGGTTAGAGGTCGTTGTTCTCGCTGTTCCATGTAATCGTTTTTAGTTGACGGGGTAATTTGTGAGTGTAGTTAATTGCTTGCTTTGTACATACTTGTATTCTGAGCACATTTGTCTAAACCACTCTGACTGGAGTCCAGGTCAGAAACACAGAAAGGGTGCTCAGTTTGGACAGTTTCCACTTGCAAACTTCAGTCGACTCGAATGAGTTTCTTTTAGTAACAAAATTGTCAACTCTGGCTTTTAGTAAAAATGCAATTCATGGATTTGGCTCTTTAAATTACCATTGTAGGCTGACAATTTTCCTCAGCCTGATTACTTTAATCCTGGTCAATGTTGGTGATTCAGACGGCACTCCATTAAACAAGCCATAAAAATTCGGAAAAGGCAACAAATGTTGTCAACTCCTTACAGCACCCTCTCCCTAGGCTTGGTTCTAGGGCTTTCGGCCCATATGTGGAGTACTACTTCCCATTAAGTACACCCCCGTAAAAAATCAGTTGGAGAATGTCCTTGAGCATTCTTCCATACCAACCTTAAGAACAATAATCGCTAAACCCTGAAACCTAGAAATGGTAAATTAAGTTGAAGACATAAGATTCAGAGAAATCAGAAAAAGATAGATAGATAGATAGATAGATAGATAGATAGATAGATAGATAGATAGATAGATAGATAGATAGATAGATAGATAGATAGATAGATAGCGATACTTTATTGATTCCTGGGGGGAAATTCAAATTCATTACATCAACAGGCCAGATATTTTCTTGTTTGAAGAAGCTCAGGGATCCTAACATGTTATAACGCGCTGCACCGAGTCTGTCATCAACTCCAGGGTGGATTTTGGTGTTGTCTTTCGGTCCTTTCATTCTTTAACGTTTGACTTTTTTTGTCCCTATGAATAGTGTTGATACACAGCTAGGGCTTATGTTTAAACAATTGACATCTGGAATGCTGATTTTTTTTTTTTTTTTTCTCTCTGACAAGGAAGTTAAGCATCACAAAACAGGTATTGACATTGTCTGTTTTCCCTCAGGGGATGAAGGCAGCTGTCTTATCTCATATATCTTATCTATTTTGCCCTTCTCTTCAATCTATATCTTTCTGTCTGTCTGGGAAAGAAAATCTGTATCTGTCTATCTCTGACATGGTACTCAAAATCTGAGTTGGCTCTCTAGTCTCTCTTGAACTCTCTCAGTTTCATGGCTAACAGACAAACATGTCATTGCTTCCTTTGCCCACCCTTCCTTCCCTCGCTCCCTGTCCCAGGCAATGAATAGCTAGATGAGTCACCCTGTTGAGATATTGCTAGGACTTGACGCTTCATCTTCACACCAAAGTGAGGCTTAGTGGATGTTTCTATGGTATTGATATACTGATGCTCTCATGAGCATCAATTTGGTATCGACCAGGCTCATAAATTATTGATCCTAAGAATTAAATGGAAAAAATTGCCAAATGTAACTATGCTGCAGGTGTTAACAGCAATCTTGCATTGTAAAAATAAATACATATTATTTATGTTAATTATTTTATTTATTGTTATTATTTAAGACATACGATTTAATGTATTATTTATTATTATTAAAGTATTATTAAATGATATTTACTTTTCTTTCAGGGCATTGGGTTCATATTGCTCAAAGTAAGATGTCATTTTATGTAATTAATTCTAATTTATTGTACTTGTTTTATTAGTGTTGGAAACAAATCACACCAAGGACAATAATAAACTTGCCCTGTCTTGCTTTGAAATTTCTCTACATTATCCAAACTGCTTATCCTCAGGCTATGCATACCTGCAAATGTTAGCATTAGCACCGTCCACTCGTCATCCTACTCTCTGCAGACACCGGCCCCGTGTTCATTCTCCCTTCTGGCTTTGTGCCCTGCACATGGGGTGGAGAGGACCGAAAAGCGGAGGATTTCACATTACTTGAAGACAAAACAAGCTTTCAGACTCACAATGACTTATCTTGGTGGCTGTGTCCCCACCATGTCGCTTTGTTTTGCACATAAATGGACAGTTGGGGACTTGTGTTGTGCTGTCGAGATCGCGTGAATAAAATGTGCAGCGTACATACCTCTACAATGACGCCTTTATGCTACCACATGGTGATGTCATGGCCTTGCAAGCTATTCCTTAAAATAGCAGGAAACTTATTATTTTTGGTTTATTATTATTTTTTGTTCAATGACTTGAATGGAACACTGTACCTCAAGTTATGATGGTGAGGAATGCAATGCTTCTCATAACCATTGCTGGAAATTTCTTTGGTCTGCAAATATCCGTTTTGCCTCCCTATTACAAGTCTGCTTTTCTTTCTTCTCATTTCCTTTAGGAATGTTTCTGAGCATAGTTGATTCCCTGCATGCTGCCAGACGAGCTTGTACAGGAGAAGAGCCTTAAAGATGGATATGGAAGAATTTCCTCCCCCGCCTGCTGAAAGTAAGGTCGACACCAAAACCTGACACCCTTTTCAAATGTCTCCCATGGCCGGTTAGCTCAGTTGGTTAGAGCGTGGTGCTAATAACGCCAAGGTCGCGGGTTCGATCCCCGTACGGGCCATCTCTTTTGCAGAGTAATGAAATGTCAACATTCACTTGTGCTGCTTGGGTTCTTTTACTGTTAGTCACCTCTCTCTAAAATGAGCACCCAATCAGAATTTCCACGAGCCAATCTTTTTTCAAAACTTCAACTCCACTGTTTTTATCTACTGCCCTCAGACTATCTGTGTTTATTTTTCACACTAGTTGCACTCTAGTCTGAAATATAGGCATGTGCAAACTTGGTGTACCACTAGATATGCTTTGTCTATATCCCACATACAACATTAGGAGCAAACAGATGAAAAAAAGTTTGCAGCTTTGCTATTTGTCAAGCACTTTGAATGTGATTGATACGGGGTCACAGTTTTGACCTGCGGCACTAGTCACAGCTGGTATTTAAACATCCTGACTTCAGGGTGGAACAACTACTTGTCCAAGTGTGAGGCACAGCAGTAATTTAAAAAGGCATGACTGTGTGAGGACTTCAAAGATTCTTGCTGTGAGTTGAGATTTACCAATAGTGGCCTGGAGGCATGGCAAGCTTTAACTCTTCATGTGGTAATCGCATGGAAAGAAGACGATATCAGCCACCTACTAAAAACAAAATAGCTACTCAGGTGTAAAAATAAATGTTTAGGGTCATGTGTCTAACAATGATTGATGAAAGAATAGATTGAAACATTTCCTGGGGAGGTAGGAGAAGCTGGGTAACAGTAGTCCATTGAAGACCAAAATCATACAAAGCGTAAACAGTTGAATTTGTGAGTTGCTTTGGTGTACAGCTGTATTTGTACCCAAACGGCTTTTTTATGAGTTATTTGAAACTGTCTCGGAATCCACTCCTCTCCTCTCACAGCTGTGGCCTAGTGGTAATGTGGAAACTGGAACGACAGTTGTCGTGGGCTTCCAGTCTGCTGCCGAGCGTGATGCTTTTTTGTGATTCTGTGAATCATTAACTCGGTCATAGAGCGCTATATCGTCTTAGCTCCGGAGTGCAAAAAGCGAATCGTTTGTTTCGTTATTTTTGGGTTGAGAAAATACACCGTTCTTGTCTACCCCACACTTAATTATAAGCTCTTAAATGGACAGAAATAGAGAGACCACACCCTAAGGCAGTAGTTATTTTTGATTATTTTCACATGTATTTAGCAAAGCTGACAAAACATAAAATTTTTTCAGATTCCCGTGCTTAACCTTGAATCATTTGAATTTGTTTTATTCATTATGCAGTTTTGGATGACGATGAAGATGAAGGGGAAGCCTTTGATTTCGATGACAGTGGGGATGACATCCCAGAAGTTGACAAGCCACCACCGAAGCCCAGCAATGAGGATCAGAGTTCCGGGGACCTTGTGTGTCATCCGGCAGAGGGTGACATCTCCAGTATGGCTCCCCAAATACCTTCCATCTTCCCTGACAGCCCACCTTCAGCAGAATCATCTGAAGCTGACGGGGCTGATCAAAAGGAGCTCGATCTACCACTGCCCCCTCCACCTGAGGACGTTCTAGAAACAGATGCAGGTTTGTAAATCATTATCTTATAAGTCTTTTGGCCACTCGTGTTCATGTGTTCTGTTTACATTATTTGACTAATCCTCAAGTGGGGTGGTGTGTTTCTCTCATGACACCTTGTATCACTGGATGACTGCCTGCTGCTGGACTGGGTCTGGTATTCATCCTAAACACTTGACAGCAGCAGCAGCAGTTACTTGGTCGTATTTCTAATGAAGGAATGTGCGAAATGCAAAGTAGGGCCTTAACGGAGACTCAATACCTCTTACTTGCATCTAAGGCAGTACACTTTCTTTAATAGTAATACGTATTGCTGGAATGATGCCCTCACACTAAGAGAATAACTTGTATTCATTAATACTGTCCAAGAAGTATTCATTGTCACTATGCATATTGTTGTAGGCAATGATATAAAAATGCATACATTATGGTTAGTCATTTATAAACCAACATTACCCTAACCCATAAATACACGATAAAGGGATTGTTTGATTAAGGCCTCTCTGAAACTAATATTTTCATTGTATGCTCATATTTAAATGTCCAGTTTGTGTAAAAGAGATATTTGGGACAAAAATAAAAAAAAGTAATGTTTTCACATTTACTATGCAACCCCTGAATGTTAACCTGACCAAAATCAGACAAAGCCAACACATGCAATTGATCTACATTTATTTTGATTATTTTTGCCAACTTCATCTGTCACCAGGAAATGAACAGCAGGAAGTGTCCAGCTATGTCCAAAGTGTCCCAAAGAGCTCCTCCAAAGTCAACCCTTACTCTGTGATTGACATCAGTCCTCTTGAGCCGCAGCAGCACGAGCAGCTCGATTGCTCCCTTTCTCCTTCCGAACCAGGAGAGCCCAAGGAACAAGTTGGAGAAGCCTCGGATTCCCACAGCAGCCCCGGTGGCATCACCTCAGGCTATTCCGTACCTGTGCCTTGCGGCTATGCAACTCCATCCGGCGTACCGCTTATCACGCCTGCTTACACTACACCTGTGATCATTCGACACTTCTCTGCGGATGAGGATGGTAAAAATATTTTTTTTTCCTTAGATTTCTAATAGTCAGGCAAGATCTCAGAGCCCCTCAAACATTGTATGATCATTTCAACTAAAGATGTATTTTAATTATTGGAGGAAATATGTCAAGTGAAAGCATTACTTTGGGATTTCAAGTGTTTCATGCCATGCCAAAGATATTTCCAACACGTTCCTCTTCATCTTGCTACTGCCAAAGGTCATTTCTTTTTTTGACTGGAGTTAAAGTCCTCTCAGCCTGCACAAAGACCCACATATCCAAGGTCATGACACACAAGTGCTTGATCAGCGTTCTTTCCGGCCTACTTTTCCATTTTCTCGCTTGTTTTTCCTAAAGCCTTGCCACGAGGAATTTTATACTAATTTTAGCCCCTGACCATAATATGTTTTGGCAATTTTGCTCTTTCCTCAAAGTCTGGCAGTGTAGAGTCTGATTATGTTGAAAATAATTTAAAGTTATAGCAGATTAAAATATTTGACTTAATTATTATAAGTGAACATTTCTAACAACATATATCATGTATTCCTTACCATATTTGATTGAAGAAAACATTGTTTATCTTATCATGTAGGTGACCCAATGGAATATGTGGAAACACAGCTGTGGAAAGAGTCGACGGGCACTTTTCTCAAACCAAAGCTCTAATTTTAAGTTTTTTTGCCTCAAAGTGGAACGTGATCTTACTCTTGCCACCCCTACTTTCAGTTGTCTGAAAATGTCCCTTCCGTTTTCCCCTCACTTTGCTGCCAGGCAAAGACAAAGGCACTTTCTGTCAGTAATTCCAGGAATGTGAGATTTAGTGACATCTAGCGGTACAATTTTGAAAGTACAGGGATTTCAGTGCAGCACGGTTGAATCTGTATCTCCTTTATGTATGTACTGACCGAGGGGGTTGAATATTTTTGCATTATTGAAGAGCAGCTATGCTTGAAATAAATGTGTGAGAAATTTATCAAATTTATCAAATTTCTTTCCCCACAGTTACAGTGATTCGGACTGGCAACATTTCCGCTGACAGGTGTGTGTTTGACACGTTGCCATTTCAAACAGTAACTCTCGAACGAATCCCTTGCAGAAAATACTAACAGATGGATTTGTTTTAATATCTTGAAGTGTTTTCAGTGAAGAGTTTCCACCTATTAGAGAGGAGGATGCTTTGGCGAAGTGGGCATCGGATCCTGCCAATACTTCATGGATGGAAAGTAAGAATTGCAAAGATTTCATTGACTGCCCTTTGACACAGTGCCTTCCCTCAAGACTGGTTTCCTTTTTTTCAACATCTGTCTGAGCTCTGGGACCTCCTTCCTATTTTTATTGAGGAAGCAAAGCTCTGTGTGCAGATGGCTCTGAATTAGTGGCGTCACTTTGCAGTTCTTAATTTGTTCTTTATGATTTTAGATCCTGATGAGGTGATTTATGATGATGTGCCCAGGGAGAACTCTGATTCCAACACAGGTATTTCATCTCATCTATTTTTTCTTTTTGCATAGTAAAATGTCAGTAACAATACCCCACTTCTTTCATTTTAGTTTCATTTTGTTATCTAATTTTAGTTTTATCCGAAAACAAAAACTGAAACTACTTAGATGTCTAACAGAAAAATTGTTATTAATAATGCATATTTAGTTTTAGTTCAACTATAATCCACCTTGATGTTTCATATGTGTTTTTACATGTCCTCATTTCTTTCTCTGCTCACACAGAACCAGATGAGATGATTTACGACGACGTGGAGCTCGGTGAGGAAGGAGGTTCTCTCGACAATGGCTGGAGCTCCAGTGAGTTCGAAAGCTACGACGAGGCGAGCGATGGGGAAGGGCATTCTGAGAATGGCCTGCCCAACGCCTTCATGAGGGGGACGCCCGCCCAGAAGAAAACCCATGTGGGTACCAAAATTACGGATCTTTTGTTTCATTTGTTTCTTGTTACTGTTCCAGCAGGAAGAACATGGCAGTATAAAATAGCCTTTGTAATTTAAAAATCTGAATAATAGACTTATTTATTTATAGTAATTATTTTATTCTTTCAGACATCACAAGGTTAGCTTAAGTGACTAAATGTTTATTTCTAGTATTATTAAATGTGATAAGGAATTGCCAAATAAACCCATCAATACTATAAAATTAATTCTAAATTAGGTATACTGTGCTAGCATGCAATAATGTCAATGTGACATTACCACACATTTATTACATTAAACCAAACCTAAAATGAACAAATATTTCAGGACAATGCACATACTTAGCGGATTTGCTGTAGAAATCACTCCAAGCACACTTGACAAGCGTAACCAATAATGCTTGCTTTGCTTCTGTTTAGCTCTCTCAAGATCTGAGCCGCTTGAAAGAGCACTATGAGAAAAAGATGAAAGATCTAATGGCAAATACAGTCGGAACTGTCGAGCTGCAGCAGCTCAAACAGAAACACGAGCAGAAGGTAAACTAGCTGCAGCTCGCTTCACCTGCCTGTGTTCCACTAGTTTCAACCTTTTTTTTTTACTCTTGGTCTGGCCTACTTGACCGTGAGCTTTTCTCACTGACACTGTCGTACGCCTATCCTGTACTAATGTTTCATGGTGGTGGTACTGGTGATGGTGGTGATACTGGTTTGCCTCTTTGCCGACTGCACTGGTTTGTCTCGTGGTTATAAATCCCACTGAAGGTTCAAACAGTTCACAGAATGATGTGTGGCCTAGTATTATTTTACGATAAACTGGGCCACCAGTCAATTAATGTCTACCCAATACCAGAAAATGCAACAGTATGAGTCACTGGGCAAAATAATATTTATAGGACAGGGATTGTCAACCGGTGGTCCGCGGGGCTTTAGTGGTCTGTGGCGGCATTGTAGGTGGTCCGCGAAATTCGAAAATAATTGTAATTTTTAAAAAAAATTAAATTGACTTATTATTTAGACTTGATTTATTTTCCAGCTAATTTTTACCCATCCAAATTATGTCAAATGTAGCCGAGATTCCCAAAATAGACATACAGATGCAAATAAATAGCCTCTAAAGGTCTATCTTCCTTCGGTGCAAAATAAAATAATATTCCGCCAAAGCAGCCGAGTTGCTTTTTGGTTATATTGGTGGTCCCTTGGACAAAACCAGTTGAAAACCCCTGCTGTAGGACCTTTGACCCCAATTTTCACAAAGATAATAAACACACACACCAAAACTACTGCAGGAACAAATTTTGAAGCACTGCATATCAGATATCAGCTTTTTGTTACACTCTGATGTCCCAGTTACTTCTCTGCTGTTTAACTTGTCGTCATTCAGATTTTAACAACTCTCATACTGTGTGTGTGCTTCATTATGCTCAGTAGCACTTTGGCTACATTGACTTAACTTTTGAAGGTCATTCAGCAGTTGGGAAAAGAATTGAATATAGACTGACTATGATTTTCTCCTCCCACTTTTAAGATGCAAAAGTTGGTGAAAGCAGCTAAAGAAGGGACCAAAGATGGACTTGAGAAAACCAAAGCTGCAGTTAAGAAGGGCCGTTCTTTCATCAAAACCAAGTCTTTCTATAATGGTATGTCAGTTGTATCATTTTCAGCTCGTTCCATTCTAAATCTAAATCCTTAGAGCTGTCATAATAACAAATTTTTTCAAGATGATGCAATTTTTTGTCATAATTTATGATTTAGAGAGGAAGTCTACCTGTTTTGAAGATGAGGAGTCTGAGTTCTTCATTGAGGTCGATTGTTTTAACGTTGAGCCAATTTTGGGTCCAGCCCCGGAAGGGCTTTCACAGCAGCAGGTAAGCACATTTTCATTTACTAGTTCCTATTTTAGTCAAACTATCGATTTTAAAATGAAATCTGTTCCCCACAGCTGGTGAGACGTTGTATATTGGGCTCCATACTGGAGAGTGAGAAGAACTATCTTGATGCATTGAAGAGAATCCTAGAGGTAGACCACTACAGAAGCAATGACTAGTCTGTGTGGTGTTATGCAGTTTAATACATTTAATTTGTTTTTTTCTTTTGCTTCATCAGCATTATGAAAAGCCCTTGTCCCAGATTGAACCAAGGTTACTGAGTGACAGGAAACTGAAGATGACCTTCTATAGAGTGCGAGAGATCCTGCAGTGCCACTTCTTGTTCCAGATCGCTCTGGCGAGTCGAGTGGCTGAGTGGGACAACTTGGCCATGATCGGGGATGTCTTTGTTGCCTCGGTAAGCTTGGATTCAAGAAAGACAAAAGCTTTTCACAAAATACTGCATCAACTGATTTGTTCTTTTGAGAGCACTGTTCTTTCAAAAGAATATTCTCTGGGTCTTCCACCCTTAGTTGCAAGAATTTCCCACCAGGAAAGGGAGAGACAGGAAAAAGGAAGAAATACTTCTTTGCTGTTATAATGCATTTTTTTTTTTAAAACAGTTCTCAAAGTCTATGGTGCTGGATGCCTACAGTGAGTACGTGAACAACTTTAGTACAGCAATGTCAGTGGTGAGAAAAACATGTGCTTCAAAACCTGGCTTCCTGGAATTCCTGAAGGTTAGATACTAACATATCTATAGTAAATTTGACTTCATAAATATTAATTGATTGTTAGATAGTTATCATTTATTTTGTATGATTTATTCCAGCATCGTCAAGAAACAAGCAGTGACAGGATGACTTTGTATGGCCTGATGATGAAACCAATCCAGAGGTTTCCACAGTTCATTCTGCTCCTCCAGGTATGTGTCTTGTTCACTCTTATTCACCAGCAGATGGAGTGTTTGACTCATGAATACCAGGCACAGGGTCAATGCATGCAAAATAAATTCTTCTTTTGAAATGATTATGACACATTGGCAAGCTTCTACTATCAGAAGAATGAACATCAAAATGCACAATATGTAAAAATGGATCTCAGTTACATATATACTTGGGTCTTTTGGACTCGCATCTAAGAGTGTGTTGGTCTTGTTTCTCACCAGGACATGCTCAAAAACACACCAGTAGGCCATGCAGACCGCCTGCCCTTGCAGATGGCCTTAACAGAACTGGAGACCCTGGCTGAGAAGCTCAATGAAAAGAAGAGAGAAGCTGACCAGCGCTGCGAGATACGTCACATAGCAAAGGCTATGAATGAACGTTACCTTAACAAGGTCTGTACTTGGTGTCCACTATTTGGGTATATAGAGTTGTGTTCTAATTTTTTGGATAGTGGTTACCGTATTTGCCGGTGTACAGGTCGACTCGGTGTATAAGTCGACCCCCTAAAATTCGACGGAAATTTACGATTTTATGATATATCCTTTGTATAAGTCGAGCTCAATTGTTGCATTATATTAAACTTCAAAATTCAATATGCGAAATTTATTGACGAAATGTGTTCAAATTCCGGGAGGCCGTGCGCATGCGGCTGTTTATAAGCACCGCGGAGGAGATCGCGGCCGGCGAGCTCGCGCACGCCGCCCGGCACCAACGGGAGGCCGGAAATAGCTCCAAGCCGAGCGGATCGGCACTTTATAAGCACCGCGGAGGAGATCGCGGCGCCTCATTCGACTTCCACCGGCCGGCGAGCTCACGCACCCGCCCGGCACATCCGGGAGGCCGTGCGCACGCGCCAAGTGGCCGAAAATAGCCCCCGCCGAGCGGATCGGCTGTTTATAAGCACCGCGGAGGAGATCGCGGCGCCTCATTCGACTTCCAGCGGCCGGCGAGCTCGCGCACCCGCCCGGCACATCCGGGAGGCCGTGCGCACGCGCCAAGTGGCCGAAAATAGCCCCCGCCGAGCGGATCGGCACTTTATAAGCACCGCGGAGGAGATCGCGGCGCCTCATTCGACTTCCAGCGGGCCGCGCACTCGCGCACGCCGCCCGGTTCAAATTTTCTAAGTGCAACGCACAATGAGATGCATGAGAAACGGCCTTGGTTACCATCACATTTGAAGCGATGAATACGAAGTTAAATTTTATGACTCGGTGTATAAGTCGAGGTCGATTTTTTTCGGTCGATTTTGGATCGAAAAAGGTCGACCAATACACCGGCAAATACGGTATGTCTTTAAATAAGTTTGACTTTATATGTTTTTCATTTATTTTATTCCATTGGGAGCGCTCATCAGCTGCTTAGAACAGTCGTAGTTTTGTTTTTTAACTGTATGGCTTAGTGCAACAATTGCAAACAACACCAACTTAATTAAATGTGTAATTATCAGTCTCGATTTAGACATACATCTCAGAAATGTGTTTTTCATGGGTTCTGGTTGCCATCAGTTTGTTTTGATTTTACTTCTTCTGATTGAAAGTTTCAGGAATGAGCAGGAATGAAATTTGGTTTGCTCATTACCTTTTGCGTCACTGTGCAATATTATCAAAGAAAACAAAAACCTCTTTCTTGAATTTTTATCCTGTCAGCTCCTGAGTAACGGTAGCCGCTACCTGATCCGCTCAGACGACATGGTGGAGACAGTCTACAATGAGCGTGGTGAAGTCATGAAAACAAAGGAGCGCCGCCTTTTCCTACTCAACGATGTTCTCATGTGCGCCACGCCCAATATTCGGTCAGTAACCACAAACGACTGTAAATCATGTCAACGCTCCCACTTAAATTGCATCTTTCACTGTCCATGGGTACCAGTGTACTGTGTTCCCTTTGTAATTACATTTTCCTTGGAATGTGTTTGTTTTCCTTTTATCTAGTATTGTGTTTTGGTTTAAGTGTGTTTCAGTTATACTAAAATTTTAGTAGTCACTCTACCATGGAGTTTTGCGTTCATCCTACTCCTATGATTTGTGACAACTCCTCAGAACAACTCAACCTTTAAGCTTTATTATTGTTATTTATTTATTTAATTTAATTTTATTTTATTTTTTTATGTTGGTATGGAGTATGTATGTATGTAAGTACCGTATTTTCCGGACTATAAGGCGCGCAGGACTATAAGGCGCACTGTCGGCTTTTGAGAAAATTTGAGGTTTTTAGGTGCGCCTTATAGTCCGGAAAATACGGTATGTATGTATGTATGTATGTATGTATGTATGTATGTATGTATGTATGTATGTATGTATGTATATATTTTTTAACCATGATCTTTTGTTGACAGGTGCCAGGACGGCAGTAGTAGTGGCAGTGCTCCATTAGACCAACGCTTCCTTCTAAAGTGGAGTGTTCCTTTGAGCTTCGTAGAATCGCTGGAGTTTGGATCCAGTGAGGACATTCCTGACACCACCCGTTACCCTGCCTCCCATTCTGGGGAGAAAGTGGTCCTCAACGCAAAGCCAAGTATGTCTGCTTGTCTGCTCCTTGCCTTTGAGTATCAGAGTCCAGAATATTAAGGCTATGAATATTTGAGTGTTTGGACACTTAGCCAACAACTTCTGGTCAAGTAATTACCTGTGATGGATTGATTCGGAGAGAGGCTAAAATAGCCTCTTTGTTTCCTGGCCCAAAGACTTACGCAGAAGTCTATGGGCCTTGACTGATGAGTTTCAGAAGAAATTCTTTAAGTTATCTCCCACTGTTGTCGTTTGCCTGGAATTTACAGATGCATCCAAAACTTAGCAACTGTCTGTCCCGCCAACTGAGCGCATAGTTTCCCCTTTCAGTTCTCAAGACTGTTAGCTGTCCCATCCAATGATGTCAGTGGAAAGACTTGGCTCATTCCTGTCACAGATGGCCACGCTGCCATTTTTAAGGGGCACTAAACCCAACATGTCAAAATGTCTGCTGTTTAATCTATAAAGTGTATATTCGAAAAATATACGTAAACATTTTTTAAACCTCTACTAATTTGTCGGGGTCCCTATTGTTTTCAAATCAGACATACAAATAACAATAACAAATGAACACCATAAATCTGTCAAAGTTTATCTAATTGCTGGCAGTGGGTCTCCTGTGAACATTTTGAGGATGTTCCTCTTGGCCTGTTTTGTTTGAAAATGCTGGCTCTCTCACAAAGAGTCATTCATGAGTCGGTCACTCATTTCACAGTCACCGCAATTCAGCAGTGAATGGTCAATTTAATGAGGGGAGTTTGTTACATAAATACAATTTATACCTCAAATTTGAGATCTTAATTAAAATACTCAATCTTGTGTTTGCCTGTGTGGAATGTTAAATTTAATTCATTTTTAATGTATCAAAATTGGCATCACCAAACAACAACAAAAACTCTTATGTATATATTTAAAGAAACAAAACATCTGAGTGACCAAAAGTGGTCCAGATAAAAGGAACAAATATTCAGCAGAACAACACATTGCTTTGGCAGGCACCTGCCTTGACTGAATTCAAATGGTCCGTTATAGAAGACATGATACGCCATATATCATTCATGGAGGGTTTATTCAGCCTTTCTGCCTGAATTCCTGACCTGAATTCAACCTCTTTTCTGTTTATTCTGACAGATGAGCCATGAAAATCATATACGGCTTCTTTTGTACCGAACAGTTCAAATGGACTCATTTCTCTTTATGCTGCCTTTGTCCTGGGAATGCCCTCTTTCACAATTTCCTGAATGTGTCACCTTTTGCAGACTCAGTTAAACATGCTTCTATTTCTCTATGTAGATAAACTCTACATGGGCCCAGGTCAGCTGTACCAGGATCTGCAGAACTTAATTCATGACCTCAGCCTGGTCAACCAAATCTCCAGCATGATCAGCAGCCTCAAAGGCAACTACCAGGTAACTGGGAATGAATCTAAAACATGTCTCTGTTGAATAGGTAAAGTGGGACATACTGATTAAAAAAAAGGCCCTTGACATAAAATTTAATTTGCTTAATGACACAGATTCTAATTATAGTTTTGCAAATTGCTGCATGGTTTGAAAGGCATTGGTGTCAGTAAAATAGACTTTATTAAACCAGCAGCGCCAATGCTAGTTCATTGTGTTTGTTTGTTTTATTCAAACAAAAATATTACCTGTGTAAGTTTTGTAAGTGGGCAATGCTTAAAATAAGGTTGTAAAACAAGATGTTTTTTTTTTTTTAACACACAGAAGTTTTTATTAAGCATTTAATATTTTTAGGAATGTTTCATTTTTTCCTTGATGTTATCACTCTACTCTCTGTGCTTCTGACTTTCCAACATCCATTTTATCTGTTTTAGAATGTGAACCCCACAGTGGCCCAGGACTGGGTATCGGGTCTCCAGAGGCTGATTCTGAAGAAGGAAGAAGAGATTCGGGCAGCTGACCGTTGTAGAATCCAACTCCAGCTGCCTGGCAAACAAGACAAGTCTGTTTTTTGTTATTTTGTAGCTGTTGTTGTTTTCGCAATAATTTTGATGAACTGCATTCCTCAGCAGTTTGACTCATTTGGAGTAGCTGCATGGTCACTTTGCTTTTACTCCATGCTTACTCTTTTTTTTCTGTATCTATTCTAACTCCATAGCGCTACGAGAGAGAATTTAGAACACACTCGGATGAACGTGTTCTTCCATTAGCCCTAATCGGAAGTATGAATCACAAGGGAGGAAATGTGCATATTTTTAAAGGCTAATCAGTGCTGCAGCTGTTTCCCAACATAAATGTTCATGTCATATTTACGAAAAAAGCCTTAATGTGGTCCCCCAAGGGTGTACCTCATTGGTATATTCCTTTTCTTCATTCTCCTTAACTGTCTTATCTTTCAGGTCTTTACTTTAACATTCTTATCATTCCTGCCCGTATCTTGTGAGATTATGCCCGGAAAGTAGTGCATGTTTTTTTTCCGTGATCCCTCAGTGTATAAACTCATGTTTTTATATTATGTACTGACAGCAACAAGCACACGCACGCTCAAAGTAATAACCGTCATCGAATTCTTCAGCTTCTGTCAGTCTGCATTTTTCAATCAGCGTCGAAAGATTCACGTTAACCCCTCCAGTAGCATTAGCCCAGACAGATATCATTTTAATATATTTGACTGGATGCATGAAAATGTCTTCCTAGAGTAAACATCAAGCAAATGTTTTCCAGTGTTGTTGATGGGCTATTAACTTGCATGGGGCAAAACATTCAAATCTGTGCGTGACAAGCAGCTGTAAAAAAAAAATCAGTATGCGACAATAATGACAAAAGAATGTTTCTCATATAATTTTGATATGATCTTCATCCTGATCAAACAGCTCATCTTTTTTTGTCCTTTCTTTGTCAGCAGGTTAGGCAAAGCTACATACTTTAGCGCAGTGTTCAATACTCTCAACCCTGCCATTAAACAATCATGGATCAGCAACTTGCAAATGGCTAAACTGGCTCTAGGTACTGTCCACGACAAAGCTTTAAAATGCTTAATTGTGTGTACAATTATTACATATGTACATGAAATTAAGCATCCTGTGTGTCTATTTTATATTAGAGGAGGACAACCTTCAGGGCTGGTTGTTTGCAGAAGATGATGGAAATCAACTTAAAAAGCAGAAACATCCTCTCTTACTCAAACAGATGCCAGTGGTGATGTCGAAACTACAAGAGTTCAAGGTGAGACTTTTTTTCTTTTTTTTTTTTTGTAGCTTTGTGCATGATGATAGTTACACATAGGCAGTAATTGTAAGTATGTCATTGATGTCATATTTTTCTTCTCAGTAGATGTCTAAATTCTACTGAGTGCTGTTCTATTAGAGTAAACTTTTTTTTTTTACATTTCAGATGAATTACCCTGCAGGGCTGTAATATTCCATGTTTCTTTTCTTCTCTTTGTCAGGTGGAGTGTGCAGTCCACAACCCGGAGCCCTACATCAACACTGAGAGCACTGCAGATACTCCGGTCGTGGGTCATGGTTGTGTCTGGGTAAGATGTCTTTGTGCTATTTTTTGAGTTCAAAGACTGTGGTGGTCAGTCAGCTTCTAGTTTCACATCCCTTTACTTAAAGCAGCTTCAATTAAGCACATGTACCAGGTCATCAGACTCAAATGTTTTTCAAAATCAAGATGTTTTCATTTTCTTTTGTTATTTCACATCATATGATGTTGTTATAAGGTTATTTCACGTCACTTTTTATCAACCCTTAAGTGAGATTGTCATCGTTCTGAAAATGTCTTCTTTATACTATGACTGTTGTTTTTCTCAACTAAATATTGGCTATCAGAACTTTGCTTAGCACTGCTAATGTAACAGTTTGGCAATTTTTATCACAGCAGTATTTGTTTGCTTTTATAATTGGTTACAGTTAAAACACCCACGGTGCTAATAATTAAACACTTTTCACTCTCCAGGTTGCAAGTTGCACCAACCAGATGGGCCAAATAGCCATTGTTGCCATGCAAAGCTGCAGCCCAAAGGTGACGGAGTGCTTTAATGTGGAGTCCCGTATCCTCTGCATGGCGTTCGTCCCAGCAGAGGAGCCTCGGGAGAATGACGACAAAGTCCAACAAAGCAACCAGCTGCCAAAAACGGGCGCTACACCCACTGTCTGCCTGGGCATGGAGGAGGGCAGGTAATGGAAGCATAAGCTCAGAAATCCTAAATACATAAATGTAATGTGTAATTCGTTGTTGCATTGCTATATTTTTTTTTTTTTTAGCATTATTGTCTATAAAAGCAGCCAGCGGTCCAAGAAAGTGCGCTTGCAGCAGTTTTTCACCCCAGACAAATCCACTGTCACCAGCTTGTCTTACATGAAAGGCTGTTTGTATGCTGGCCTGGTCAGCGGCTCTGTGGCCATCTACTCCAGATCACAAGGTATGTCTCTCAGTGGGAGGGCTTAATGTTTGTTGACCCACTCAAATGGCCCTAATAAGGCCAATTATGGTTAAGTCACTCTAATTGTGAAACATGAATCGGTGCAGTGTTGCTACGTTGGAGGATCTGCAACGATGACTCTTGCTGTAGGAAATGTGAGGCTCGCTGTGCATCGAGTGATCACGGGGTCATCGTTTCTCTTACGCTGTGGCCCTGTTTCCATTTGCTTGCTTGTCTGGGAGAAGTCATTCTGAAAGCGGTGACCTATTTAATGTCTTCGCTTCTAGACGTACAGAGAGAGAGGAAAGGATCCAGGCTGGATTCTCTTCTCACAGTGTGTGCTATCCTGTGTTTAGTTCCATCTGCTGCTTGGCTTTGATACATTCTCTCTGTTTCACTCGTTTTGAGAAATATGAGCTCGTCATGAGATTCTTTTTTTGTCCATTCCAATAGGTGAAAGCAAACGCTCCAGGGTACATAGGGAATTTCTGGGAATGCAATATTTTTGACATTCTCACTTAAATTGTCAATTTTCAGTCTTCTTTTGCACAGCGAGCTAGTGAAGAAAAAATAATTGTGCTCCCAAATAGTTCTTGCTTCTAGGTAACCTAGCTAATTCAAAGTTAAGAATTCCTAATGACCAATTGATCAATTATTGATCAATCAAAGCTATTTTTCTTTCCTCAACCCGCTTCATTGCATCATTAAGCACAGCTAGCTACTGTATAGAAACAAGAACACAAGCAGCCAGCATTCCTCGATGGAGAGCTGTCACACTGCTGATCAAACAATGAACAGGGACAAGACATCAAAAAAGTGCTGAAGTGACAGTGTTGCTGCTTGGGGTCCTTAAATTTTCTTGCTTTGGAGTTGGTTGCATTGTCATGAGGGGGGCCAAGGACTTACATAAGACTGCAAGTTAGCACTTCTGTATTGTTTTGCTTTTGCATGGCTCAAGCCTTTTCCATTTTCTCTTTGTGCTGGCACAATTATTACAATAATAGTCCAAGGGCGTTGCTGGAATGCTAATTCCATTTAGGCTCCATGAAATGTGTGATATTACCTCAGTCATTACTGTACTGCTCTTCTGTGAGAAATCTCTCCCACCGTGGTACCTCGCCTCCTTTCCTTCTCTTTTTCAATAGCTGCCTTTGTGCCTCCTCTTGAACAAACACTGTCGGCGAGGCCTCCTTCACTTCCTGGTTGAGATTAGGCAAATCAGTATGGCATCTGGAGGAAGTGAACTTCAGTTTGGACGCTGCTTTTTAAATGGCAATGCTTCTTGCGTTTGGTCAAAATTTCAAATTATTGACATGCATAAGTTCAAACAAGACATCGGCCCAGTATTGCATGAGACATCAGAACTCTGGGCACATTATTTATTTATTTATTTATTTATTTATTTATTTATTTATTATGGAAAATAACATATATTCAAAGGTTTAACAGCACACATTTTTCTTTTTCTTTAATTTTTCTTTTTGACTGTTGTCAAGTTCAAACAAGACATCAGCACAGTATTGCATGAGACATCAGAACTATTATAGGGCACATTATTTATTTATTTATCTATTTATTTCTGTATTTATATATATATATTTATTTATTTGTTTATTATGGAAAATAATATATATTCAAAGGTTTAACGGCACACATTTTTCTTTTTCTTTAATTTTTCTTTTTGACTTTTGGTGACACCCATTCTAAAAATTAGTCACCAATGTGAATTAAGAGGAAAGAAGAACTGTGAAGAAGACTATCACGCTGATTGACCTTTTATAAGGTCAGAGGCCATTCACTGTGAATGACAGAGCTCACAATATCTGTTTAATTCACCCTGTGTTTGATGGGGGTTGCTGATATGACAATGTAGGCCATGCAAGTTCTTCCATGGAATCACTGTGGATTTCTGCACGAGCATACTGAAAAACAAAACTGGCCTTAGTTTAATTTAAGCAGTTTTTATTAAAAATGTGTGCTCCCTGTATGTGGTCTGCACGCAGTGTTTGATCTGTGCCGAGCTGCCACTGTGGGTGCCAGGCACATGGAGAGCTGAGTGTGTAGGAGGTGCGAGCAGGATGGAGCTTGGCAATGACTAATGCTTCACAGCACATCTATATTCATAGTGAGGGCGAAGAAAACCATCAATGGCCTCTCCACCAGTATTACAAGTGTTCGTGATGCAAATGACCTTTATAGGTGACATTTATAAAAGCACAGTGTCAACATGTCGTCAATAAAGTTCAAGAATGGCCTTTGTTGTGAGATCGCAATGGGCCGTGCAGTAGTACAAGTACAAAGGTTGTAATAAATGTGCATAACTTTTTTTTTTTTATGCAATACTGATTTGTCACTATCCACGACAGATGGGTTATGGATCAGCGATAAGCCCAAGGTGGTGAAGCTGGGAGTCTTGCCGATCAAAGCTATGCTGGCTGTGGAAGAGCACCTTTGGGCTTCATCCGGTGGGCAGGTCTTCATCATTAGCACACAGACTCACTGTGTGGAGGTTAGTACTGCACAAGTAACTTCAAGAGGCCACAGCTCATTTTCCTCTTATCTGTCTCTCAGTCTGCCTGTGCAAATCACACAGGAAGCGCACTCAAGTGATGATCATCATATCGTCTGTGGGAAAATATGCTCCTCTAAAATGTTAGTTCGACAAAGATAAGAAAAAAAGGAAGGCCACAAACTTCACGTGACAATACCCTTTTTCCAGATCCTGGAATATGACTTAGGTTATGGCCTTCCCTGTACGTGTTCCGCTCTCATTTCAGAAATGGAAGCACCTGCCACAGGACCAGAAATACTCCCGTCTCCTTGACACGCAGTCACTCATAATCTTTTTAGCCCCATTAAGCTCATTACGTTGGACCACCTGCCTATCTTGCTCCTATTTTGTTCCCCACTAAGGAATTAGACTTAACCTAGTAAAACATACATACAAGTAATAGATTGTTCATGTTTACTACTTTCATCAATTAAACACACATTGAACACATTTCATGCTTGATTATAATCAAGTTTTTAGTATCTTATTGCTCCGAGGTGCTTGTGAATGAGCAGCGTTCGACTAAATTTAACTCCACCTACTTGTAGTGCAGCTTATGTAACGTTTGGCTTGGAGGATGCCAAGTTTATTGATTTACTCAATGTGAATTCAATTTCACACATTTAAATCTTACTAGTCTTTTACACCCACATTTGATTTTTCTTGTTGATTGACAGGTCCTAAAAAATATTATTTTCTTCTTCTATGATAAATTCATTACTGTTATTATTACACATGTGCTAAATGTTGGTTTGCACCTCCTAACTGCCTTCTTACCTGTCCTGTTTTCCCCACCCAGAGGCAATTGGAGGCCCATCAGGAGGAGGGTATGGTGGTGTCCCACATGGTGGCGGCTGGTGTGGGCATCTGGATTGCCTTCAGCTCAGGTTCCACCTTGCGCCTCTTTCACACCGAGACCTTGGAGCATCTGCAGGATATCAATATTGCAACGCCTGTCAACAATTTATTGCCTGGTAAGACAACCTCATTTGTGGTCGACTGTTACTATCTGCACTCAGATATCATTTTTAGTGCCAAAGTATTAGAAAAAGAGCTTCTTTTCAAATACCCATCATTTCCCACATACAGTATCGTTTTTCAATAGCAACTGAAATCATGGACAGTGACCTCAAATTTCTCTTTCTGGGTGCCTGTCAGTAATTATACATCTGTGGAGGTGCTTATTCGGCTTCCATGGCAGGTTTGTCCTCTTTCTATGGCTTCTTCTAGCCTAAACACTGAAGAAGTAACCTTTCATTAGCACTCTATTCAGAGATGATGAAATTTCTGTATTCTTTGCAATTGTATGCAGAGAAAAGCAAGTTTATACCTTCATTGGGATCGTGGTTTGTACTTTTTTGACCTAAAGTACCAGCATGCTTGGGGACCCTAACAAGGAATTAATTTACATTTCCAACTGCGGCTTTTGTCTTAAAGGGACATTTCCCTATCCTTAAAAAATAGAAACATATGAACCTTTAGGGTTTAGGTAGCTCTCTGTCTTACAAAAGAATCGGCAATATAAAAACCTTCTGGGGTTTGTTTTGATGTGAGCGCAGGTTTCTGTTCATTCGTTCAACAGCAATTTAAATGCCTTATGTCATTCCACCATCTCTTTGACTCTGTGCTTGTGTAAGCATGTAAAGCTGTAATTATTGCCTCTTAGAGTCAACACAACAAACATGAATAGGCCAAAAGGTTTTTATCACTTTAAATGCTGATACTGTTTTATTAGAAGAAAATTCCCTTATTTATTGCACTTACAATGAAAGAGGAAGACTGCTTCAACATAGGTTTAAGTCCAAGTATTGCTGACAACGTTCAGTGCAAATCAAATTAAATGTCAGTGCAGTAAATGTGGCATGCTGAAGTCATCAAAGAAGCGGGCCGCTGCTACTTTAGATCTTTTAATCCTCTGTGTTACATCAGCCTTGACCCAAAAACACAGAGCCTAAAAGAATGAACACAATCGGTTCTAGAGGGGAGATTGCACGTTTTTACAAAGTAATGAAATTGAGTAACGTGTTCGCCAAGTTGTCTGACATCTCATTCACGATCTGTTTAAATGCTCCTGTGTTCACCTGACCTCAGTTAAAAATGGGTCGGCCTCTCCTTCAGAGACATTTGAATGATAAAAGCAGTCTGCTAAAGAAGCTGACTACCCACGACAGCTAATGAGATCCATGCGAGTCAAGCGGAAGCTACCGTATTTTCCGGACTACAAGGCGCACCTACAAACCTAAAATTTTCTCAAAGGCCGACAGTGCGCCTTATAGTCCGGTGCGCCTTATATAAGAACAAAGTTTTAAAATGGGCAATTCATTGAAGGTGCGCCTTATAGTCCGGTGCGCCTTATAGTCCGGAAAATACGGTAGTTTTTGTGACGAACTATACCGCACGTGGAAAGCTTTGCTCCTCCACTTGTATTCTTATCTAGACTTTTCCAGAATGCTCTCCGGGGGTTTTATCACCACAAGTTCTTACCGTCGGCCAGAATTAGACGAGGAAATGTGCTGCCTGTGCATCATCTTTGGTGTAATTAGAGTAGCAGGGGTTGGGCTGCGAGAGAAACAGCAATGTGTTTTTAATCTGGAACTGGTTTCAACCCAAGTTAGTAGACAGACTAATTACATTGAAACCTCAAAAGAGCCAAAAGGGTCATACAGTGTGGATGGAAGCTGACGTAAATTCAGCAGACATCTAAAGCGGGGTTCCATCATTGGGAGGATTCCAAACCGGGGCCTATTCTTAGATCGCTTGTAATTTAACCAGTGTTGTCTGTTCAGATTATTACAATCATAAATGTTTGCACACAAGAAATACACAGAGCAATTATAGTAAGTCCTTTTTTTTTTTTTTTTTTTTGAGCTGCATGTATGTAAATCATGAAATAATATGTTGACATTAATTGTGATTGTGAAAGGATTTTTATGTGTGTACAGAGCCACATTAGGAATACCAGGAAAACCGGGGTGTTGTCTTTTGTGTGATTGCTACACTCAGAAGCTTTTTAAATTTGCCCTTCTCATGTTCACACATGTTGGAACGATTGCACTACCCACCTACATTTCTGTCTGGTGGTTCTTAACTTCACTTGGCATAATGCGCTCTAATAGCCGTCATTTTCATGCCGATTCCTTGTTAAGTCCAGCTCATATTTTAGAGGAATAATATAGTTGATATTTCTTGTTCTGTTTATGCTGAATGGCTTTGTTGATCAGAGAGCCAGAGGATGGTGGCCATCGGGTTGCAGGGTGTTTATGGGGTGTGCCTTTGTCTGCTGCTGGGTGACCTAAAAAGGCAGCCATGCGTGTTTTTATGAGACAAACATCGAAAGGGGAGGGGACCCGGGGGGGCAATAAATATACGTCTTGCTTGTCATTTATATTACTATTGTTTCGTATTTGCCATCAGATATGATGCTGAATGGTTCCCAGATTTCTGCAGGACGGAAGGAAAGGAAGTAATAAACCTGCTAACTACTGTTTTTTTTTTTTTCGCTTTGTTTTTTGTTCTAAGGCGCACAAAGGTGCTTTTCTACCGACTCTCATAAAACCACTGCGCAAGACGTGGCCATATCGGTGCCTCAAGGGATTGTGTAACACAAAATTGTACCGCTTGGTCAAAACAATCAGTCACCCTGATTAAAAAGTGAAAATATGCACTTTAACAGTAGACACAAAGTCGTCATACTTTATCAGCTTAAAATAGGCTAATCCAAAAGAAGGCAGTCTTCTCCACACATAGCGATAGAAGCACAATTGCACACATGGTGCTTTTATTCTTAGTGTGACTGAATTGTTGGTACTGTGTGATATTGTAATATGTGAGCTTTACGCCTCCCTCCTGCTGTTACTTGTCAGGGCTAAGTGCGGATCAAAGTGGGGCTCTGCTGTAGGATCAGGATTGCGTGGATGTTCCCTCTGGATTTATTTGAGTTCACCCTCAGGGTGGGGAACTCCAAATATTATGAAAGGGGAAAGTTGACCAAAGCCCACTCAAACCAGAAATGTGATTTTTTTCTGCACATTGTGGGCCTTCATTAGAAGCACATGTGCCCAAGTTTCTACAATGGCCTCAGTGGAGCTTTAGAGGGAGTAGTGTACCTGGTTTCCTCTCTAGTGTGTTCCCAATAGTCAGTGGGGTCCATCACGGTGACTGCAAACCGTTTTTCTGTCATGGAGAAAATTCAAGTCAAGCTGTTTGTGCAGCAATGACTCATGACAACCTTGCCCCGCACCATAAACTAGTAAAACATTTTTTTTCACAGGTCATTGAAATTCGTAGTCCTGACAAAGTCTGTGATGAGTGTCAAATTCCACTCCTACAATTTGACAACTTGTCAAACTTAATTGCTTTTCTTTTATGAACAGAGCTGTAAACCAAAACCTTACTGTGCTGATATTTGTGACCAAGAGGGAAATAAACAGGTGGCATTGTTCCACTATAGCTGCCACAGGCTTTCCTGAATAAAGACACTGATTGTTGCTTAATTACAGTATTAAAGCATCAGTCATTGTGTTATGTAAGACTTTTTTGTTTCTTTGTGGAACCGAGGCTTGAAAAGAGCTACATTTATTCAGGATCTTTGCTGTGTTGCCTTGGAGATAAATAAACCTCATCGGTGCAAAAATATGCAGACTCACCTTCCTCAAACAACGTTTTATTGCCTGCTGAAGTGGCCTCTTTTTTCCTGGACCTAGGCCACGGCACGATTGTAAGTTCTGAGGTTGAGTGTCTGTGGGGATATTTTTTTCTCCATTCCACGTTACGCCTTGCCATGTTGGAGCAATAAAAGTCGAACTCTTAAAAGTGGAAGCCCAATATTGTCCAAAACACGATTTGAATTGAACTAAGGGCTCTAGTTTGCTGATTTTATAACTGAATAATGTGTGTGTCAATACTATATTGACAAGGGGTTTTCAATTGATTTTGTGCAAGGGACTCCCATTATAACCAGAATATTTTTTTTATTTTGCACCGAAGGAGGATACACCTACACAGGCTATTTATTTGCATCTCTGTCTGTTTTAGGAATCTCAGATACATTTGACATAATTTGGATGGGTAAATGATTCACTAATTTAGCTGGAAAATAAATCAAGTCTAAATTGACTTGAGGATTGAACCCACCACCTTCAAGGTTCAAATCTATCGCTCTATAATTGAGCCACGCCCCTCGTAACGTTCCTTGGGGAGGGGGGAACCTGTTCAAGTATGCTGCACTTGGTGAAAACAACCCAAGAAGACAGAAAAAGTCAGTTGATTGTTCACAAAATTAGCTGGAAAATAAATAAGAGTGTAAATAATAAATCCATTTTATTTTTAAAAATGTTACAATTATTTGACCACCTGCAATACTGCCATGGACCACTAGACTACCGGTTGACAATCCCTGTACTACATGCATACCGTGAATATTGTATAAGTGAACTAACATCCCGCTGGCATTCTTCTATAGGGAACCAGAGAGTGTCAGTAAGCAGTTTGCTGGTTTGCCATGGCATGCTGCTCGTCGGAACCAACCTTGGCGTGACCGTAGCACTCTCCGTCCCCAGACTACAGGGTATCCCCAAGGTCACAGGTAACACAGGTCCATTTATATGTATATTTATATATTATGCATATATATTCATATTATATTCACATTATATATTTATATTTATAATACGGGCAAACAAGAAACCCTGCATTTGAGACCATGTCCACCATTAAGATTGAGCATTTAAGATGTGTCTATCTTCAGGTCGCGGCATGGTATCCTTGCATGCTCACAACGGCCCAGTTAAGTTCCTAACCGTGGCCACAGCGGTGTGCAACCGAACCCCGGGCCTCTCATGCCCCGCCTCTTCAGCGTCAGCCCAGCAAGGGGAGCCAGAGGATGGAGAAGGTGCTCTGCCACCCTCAGACTCCACTTCAACCTCGCTTCAGAGCCAAGGAGTATGGCTAGGAGAGGCAGGCTGCACCACCATGGCTCTCCAGGACTCACGGCCTTCTTCATCCTGCAGCTCTTTAGTTCAATCCCAAAGTTCCTTGGAGCACGGGCCTGAGGACGGGGCCCTTTACGACGTGCTTCATGATCCGGCCCACCATCAGAGGGGCCGTCGTACCAGCAAAGTTGACGTCAGTTCTCTCCTGGTGGTTTCTGGAGGTTTGGGACACCGCCGGGTGAACAAAAAGACCAAACAGTCACGCCATGAGGACAACACCTCGACCATCCTAATCTGGCAGATACCCTTGCTCAACATGTGACACACCAATACGCCAGTAAAACAGAATGGAATTACCAATAAGCCGCTTTTGAAAGAGGATATTATAATCATACAAATGTCTTTTGACTCCTTTCAAGCATATATATTTGTACAGTGGATTTGACAAACCCTTTTTCCAATGCCAGGTTTTTGTGAGATGAAAGAATGAGACCAAGATTTAAAATTTCAATATCTTGATACCTGGTGTTACACTAATATTTATAAAGCAATGTCAATGAACAAATGCCATATTTAAACCAGAATGACAGAACTTGCCTCCACTACAGTATTCCAGATATCTCATTGCAAGATAAATGAAAATGAACTCGTTGTTAAAACAGACTGCAGGCTAACATCACATGAGTTGCCACTGTTTTTTGTTTGTTTGTTTAAATTGTACAAGACCACAGTTTGTAAAACTTCGTTGAGACTTTATTTTTTTCTGCATGAGTCAAGTTACAAAGTGGTTTTTATATTGTTGCCCCCCCCCTGCCAAAACTTATCAAGGTGTAAATATGGAAAGTTCACGCAAGAGTTTTGAGGGAGCTCAGACGAACGTGCTTTGAGTAATATAAAATATTTCCTGGAACTAGCCCACTGTTTCCACTCGTGTTTAAAAAGGTGAAGTAACGTTGACTGATTTGCTTTGGGAAGATTAGGATGTCTGGCTGGCCAGTATTCTCCACAAAGATTTATTTGTTATTGACTAGGAAAGTTATTTTCTTCAACCTCTTAATCCTTTCACTTAAGAATATTTAAGAGACTGTTAAATCATTCTTTCATTTTGTTGTTGAATACATTTGTATGTATAGTACTGTACTTCTGTTATGTTATTAATCTATAAACATAGGTTCATTGTGATACTATTGTATTTTGTGTTTACCATTTTGGGAAATTTTGTATTCAAAGCTAGTACACAGTGGCAAGCACTATGGAAACTTAATTAAATTTAAATGGTTAGATCACAAACAAACATTTTTGGAAAGAAGAACCGAGTAGCGGCATCTAATTCTCCAGTGATTACGCTTTTACTACATGTTGGGGCTAGCAAGTGTGCCTGAGGTCGGTGAATGCAGCCTGATGCAGCTCTTTCTTCTGCAATTTCACTCGTCATTTCTCCCACGTCTGAGCAGAGCGGGGTCAAGCCATTTACTCACTCTGAACACCCACGTCCACTGTTGCGCAACCATTTTCACTATTCACCCACAATCAAGTAGTAAGATTTGCTCCAGATTGTATAGTTTAAAAACATTTGTGCTTCTGTTGTGGTATAATGGGGCTTACTGGTAGCTCTTGTTCACTGGTATTGACAACCCTGAGGTTTCCATGGAGACGCTCATTTTGTGTGCACACATCTGTCCCTGGCCTGGCTTTGTTCTTAGAATATGTTTGCCATTCAAACCTCCCATTTGAATACCTCTTAATCTCACAGGACTGATGGTTGTCCAATACCCTCTCCGTGGCTCCCTTCTATTTATAAATAGGGAAACCAGTTGCTATGACAGCAATGGACCTTCTGTTGCTCTGCTGGTTGTGCTTTTTTTTTTAGGGGCGTTTTTCATTACTATTGTTGAGCAGCCGTGCACGCTTTGTTGAGGTGTGTAGCCCTAACAACTTTCTTGCTGTATTTAAACAGATTTTTCAGGTATCTGTACTTATACATTTCCAGGAATAAGTGGCAAAACCTTCTTGTGCCAGTCTCAGCCACTGCTTTTCACAGAAGATGAGAACTATTAGGATATTCTATAAAATGTTTGTGTGCATTTTTCCATTAGTTCAGCTAGCAAATTTATTGTGCATAATTGACAGAATTAATTCATTTTGCCCTTTTTTGCTTGAATAGATTTAATAGCTTTTTATTTTTATTTTGGGGGTTTTCTTTTTTAAACTTGCTGAGTGTGGGTTTTTGCAACCTCTTGATGAATGTACATTTGATGCAGCCAGTAAAGGTGGTGAGGGGCGGGCGGGAAGATGCGCCCTGCACGCGCCTTGCCCCGTCCAGTTCAGGGTTAATACTAAGCAAAGGGGCGTGGTTTAGTGCAACAGTCAACTGAAGGGGGAAAAAAAAAAAAAAAAAACACATCTCCTGACTAGTCATGCTTCCAATGTTGGACACCTCCGGTGCATGAAGACACTCGCCACATTTGTTGAGTGCACGGTCACGCGAGGAAGCTGCTCAGGGAGGCGCGCCCACCCGGACGACCACTATTCGATCGCCGCTTCAGCCTCGCCTCGGGGAGACTTGATTCGAGGAGCCATTCATAGGATCGAGCGGCTTAAGAGGTGAACGGGTGGACGGAATCAGGAGGAGAATGTAAATGAAATAAAGTCATCTAGGGTGACTGCTTGCTCAGGATTGTAGAGGCTTTACGTAACGCAGCTTTGTTGGAGGGCTCGCTGGTTCCGAGTGCTTTAATCACAGCCTGCCTGGAATCGCAGGTAGGTTGCATTAACTTTGCATGCAAAATAAACGCAGATTTTTCTCATGTTGCAATTTGACAATCTTCATTCAACTTGCAAATTGTTGCAAGACCATGACGAAACAATCGGACCTGTTTTTTTTTACCCCTTCCCGGTCATTTTAAGGAGCAATTTAGCCTTGCGCATGCGCAATAAATGCATCTAATTCTAGTGCTTAATAATGAGCCACGAGGAAGATTATTGCAGTGGGTCATGCAGTTTGACTCAAAGAAAGAACGGGCTTGGCCTTAGTTCTTTTTCTTAGATGGAACACAATCAAATTCATGCACAATATCATCTACTGCAGTATTTAGCATAAGCATGTCTATCTATCTATCTATCTATCTATCTATCTATCTATCTATCTATCTATCTATCTATCTATCTATCTATCTATCTATCTATGTGAATTCTCACTAATCTTATTTTAAATGGTATCATTTCTACATATTTATAAGGTTGGAATGATGAGATGGCAATAACTTGGTGGTTTTACTCTGCATTGCAATCCTGTTTTGATAAGAGAAATAATGCCCGTCAGCAATTGCAACTTAATGAGTCATGTTTTTTTCCTTTCCATGTAGGCGGCAGAAAGACACAAAAGACAAAGTTTTGTCCACCCCCAGTATGATCACTACCTACGCCATCCTCCATTACAAGTGAGTACATCAGGATGACCGAGGGCCAAGGACCTGGAGGAGGAGTTGCTGCAATCGAGGCTGATGTCATCCACCACACTGCCAGCCTGGTGGCAAGCACTGACAAGGCCAGGGATTTACGTCCAGGCATAGTCCAAGGGTCCTTCGGGGATGACCCAGAATTTAGTGTCCCTACAGTTTTTGAAAAGGAATACCTTCTGGATGGAAGACTGATAAGTGAAAACAACCATAACGATTGTCAAAAAGGTAACGGGTCATACATGGCAAGTGCAAGTGACTTTCATTTCTCCAAAGAAAAGAATGTGGTGAACGTTCCATCGAATGCTGACTCTAGTGTTTCCCACTGTGCGAGCGGTCAAATCCCCAATGGCGCAAGAGCGAAAGAGTTTGCCGATACTAAACCAGCATCTGATCAATCAGACCTATCACGCAACCTCGAGGGCAGCTCAGTGGCGATCAATCAGTTGTCTGGTAAAACCGAGCCCGATTTAGTCATCGAAGTTGGCGGTCAGACGATCAACGCTCACAAGTCGGTCCTGGCAGAAAAGAGCGACTACTTCAAAGCTCGGCTCTCACGAAACATCCTCAAAGTGAAAGGCATGAGCTATAAGACTTTTTCTACTCTAATCGATTATATTTACACTTCCCAGATGAATGTTTCGAAAGAAAATGTCGTCGAAGTCATCACGGGGGCTAAAATCCTCCAGATTCCTTGCGCCGTCCAGGCGGCAATGGACCGCATGACAGAACAAATCACGGCGGGGAATTGCTATGAGATTCTGAGCATCGCTAAAAAGCAACGACTTAGCGAACTGAAGGAGACCGCCTACGGGTTCATGAGCGACAACTTCCTGCAGATCCTCAAGGACCCTGCTGTATACGGGCGTCTGACCGGGTCCGAGCGCGATCTTATCCTGAAGAAAAGAACGGACGGGAGGAAGACGCTCATGGCTGCTGAGATAAACGACGTGTTTGAACGCGTCGGGAGCCGACCGCCGAGCCGCTGTGGAAGCCGTCCGCAGAGCCCCTCGTCCGTGGGGTCGCTGGAGGAGAGTCACACCATCTACTGCTTCAACGAAGTGGCCAACGACTGGAGAGCTTTGACAACCATGCCCGAGGACGTCAACACTAAAGGCTGTGGAATCTGCACCATGTACAACTACCTGTTTGTAGCAGGTGGAATAAAAGGTTACGGGGACAAGGGGAGGGCATCAGACAAGGTCTTCTGTTACAACCCCAAAACAAACCTCTGGTCAGAGATCCGACCCATGACGCAGGCCCGTGCTCAACTGAAGCTCGTGTCCATGGATGGGTACCTCTATGCTATCGGAGGTGAATGTTTGTTTACCGTCGAAAAATATGACCCTCGTATGGCCCGCTGGACCGCCGTGGCCCCTTTGCCCAAGGGAGCCTTCGCGGTAGCTCACGAGGCCACCACCTGCAACGGGGAGCTTTACGTCTCCGGGGGCTCGCTCTTCTATCGCCTCCTCAAGTATGACACAAAGAGAGACGAGTGGCAAGAATGCCCGTACAACAATAGCAGGAAGAAGTCAACGGATATGGTGGCGCTGAAGAGCTTCATTTACCGCTTCGACGTGACCCGCGAGCAAGGGATCAACGTGTTCAAATACAACAGCATCGTGAAAATGTGGCACGATTGCGCGTCGCAGAGGCTCGGCAGCTCCTTGCCGTTTCGGTGCGCCGTCGTAGGGAACTGCATCTACTGTGTGAACAAAAGCCAGACTCTTCAATTCGTGGTGGAAGAGGAGAACGCCTACTTTGTGGAGGAGCCGCTGAGGGCGCCTCTTGAAGCCAAAGGCGTTCTTTTTCCTTTTGTGCTCACTTTGCCTGAAAAGCCTGAGAAAGTTCCTCCCGGGTGCGATCCAGAGTCACAGAACTAGAACTCAGACCGGCCCATTTGCTGTCTTTAGTGTGTCCGCTGTGTCTACCAGTGTGTCATTGCCTGCTTGCAAAAGAATGTGTGTATTGCATGGCAACTTCATGTTTCTACAGAGGCAAGCCTTAAAAAGGGAACTTTCAGTATTGAATGAATGCAAAACATATTAGTCTGATGGAAGTGACAGTAGATTAGTATTACTGGCTGGTGGTGTTTGGTGCACTTTTGTTGTTGGATCAGATATTATTTACACCATGTGAACTTATTGACATTTTGTTGCAAAATGTGCTGATGAATGATGCGATGTGGCTTCTATGCAAATGGAACTGCTGTAGGGCTTCACTAATGATGACTGGAATGTCATTGAAAGGATGCAGAGCAGTATTTTACACGACCAGAAAGGTCACAAATGTCTTTCAATACCATTTTCATTCGATTGATATGGAAGTGAGCTAGAGGCAATATCAATTGACTGAAAGACAGCCTGGACTTGTCCACCAGCCAATTGCAGAGGTCAATATTGGCAAAAGCACACAGACATTAAGTATTTTAAAATGATAGTTAAAATGTAACCTTATATGCTCATTCAAATGCACATTCAATTATTTTAAGATCATAGGTTCTAAATTTCAAATGTTGGACCTCATTTTCAAAACAAAAAACAATATCCAGCAAACATTTTTGGACATTTTTGCCATCATAAGCTGGATAAGGTCGAGAGGTGGGGGTACATCGGGGTCAATCGGTACATACAGAGAACCACGCAAATAGCGACCAAGTGCTGTTGCGAATAATGCAAATCTGTGAATAATTGCTGCATGCACACAATTATGAAACCATGTTACATAATAGGATTCAGTAGCAACAGCTTAATTATTCAACACAAACAAACCTCCCTCACAGGATCATCAATGGCCTAAATAACATGCTCGCAAACTGATGTGACATCACATAGGACTCCAGACAGCAAGGTCAGAGTTGAGATCCTAACCCAGAACCCCACAACTGTGAATCAGAGATGTGAATCACCGCCATGCTGCCACGAAAGCACAAGAATCAGCTTTTTTTAAAAATAAATATTTTTCATATTGCATCAAAAGGTATGTTCCAGCACTTATACATATTTGCCAAAGATATTGAATCATCTCTTAAATTGTGACAAACGATTGCCCATTTTGGGTGTGTGACGCTCATTGAAAGTATTTTCTCTCTCTTTTCTCTTTTCCATGTTGGCTGCTAACAACCTCTTTCAGGGATGTTTAACAAAGCTAGAAAGTCAGTGTAAGAAAACAACCACATCTGCAATATTTAAAGGTCAAATCAGATGCCACATTGCTTCAGTCTGTTTACTGCCAATCCGCACTAAGAGCCGCTGGTCTGTAAGGCTCTCGTACTGTATTCTAAATGCATAACATAAATAATTTTATTTGAGAAATGTCTTGAAAAGTATGTGTTTGCTGCTACAAAAGCACAACGTGAGTTTAGTATGAAAGCTTATATATTTCTGACAGCAACAAAAATCTGATAACGTGCATAGTGTTTCAATGCAGTCGGTGTATCTTGGACAAACTGGATGTGGTTTTACTGCGTTAGCTGGCAGGCTTTTTTACTTTTGTGGGTTTTCCTTCCTCGGTATGAATATGACTGATTTACATTTGCTCCTGTGATGACAGCTCAGTGCTGTAATGCCAGGTGAAAAATCTCCAGTGTAAAAAGCTTTGGAATGGAATTAGGTGGTGGATAGTATTTATCAATCAAAACAAAGTACTTCAAATAAAATTGATGTCTGAAAATGTTTCAGTATGGTGATTTGTATTTTTTTTCTTATGGCTCCAATGTAAAATATAGGCAGGTCCTGCCATCTAGAGGATATTTGTCGTAATAGCACCAACGACCCCGAGGTCCTCTAAAATTGCACGATAAAATGATTGTACGGTACTTAAAGGAAAACTAAAGATATTCACAAGAATTTCTTGTGCAAAATTAAATGCCAATAATTGCGTCTTAATTTTATGCATTGATCTTTCAAAAAGACAAACATAAGACGTGCAACTTGTCCAACCAATAGTGATTACTAAGAAATTAGATTGATAGATAATTTTTCAATCCCCTGTCCAATTTGCTAATTTATGAAGGGAAAAAATAATCTCAGATTTTTTCCATGGTTTATTAATCATTATACATAGTTGGATTAACATTGGCTACTGCCGTGTAGAGTGGCGTATATTCACATATTCACAAAATATACCATGATTGTGAGCATAAAGCAATTCAGAAAATGGATAGACGGATAAATGGACAATTCAACAACCGATAAAAATGAATCTGCCCAATTGATCAATTTCCATATTTCAGGTTGTGTGCATTTCCTGCATACCAAACTGCTGTACTCATCATTCAACACTAGGGGGCAGTCTGAGCACGGAGCAGAGTGCTGAGTTGTTTTGGCTGGACGAGTAAGTTTAATGCAGAAATTGTTTTTCTGTAAAATATTGCTACATTTATAATACCACAATACAAAATGCGTTGTATTGAAACCTTTTTGATAGTCAGATATGATGTAACGAGCCTATATTAGAATATAGCTATGGAAACGTGGACGCCAATTAGTATTTTACTTCATTTATTGCATTATTGGAAGGCATAGCTACTGAAAATGTTTGATTCAGATAGATCCAGATTGCACTGGTCATCATGATGCAACATGTGAGCAAATGTGTCACTTTCTCCTTTGTCTTGCCTGCAGCCATCTACAGTACAGGAGATGTTGTGATTATCTGATGTCTGCCACATCTTTTTTTGTGTGTGACAGCAACATACGTCATGTGAAACCGGTGGTTTGGAAGGGTTGAAGAACAGGCCAACTTGTTAGATGTCTTAGAGGTGAGGAACTAGCCCTACAGTACATACCTACCCTGTCTTCTTAAATAGTGTGGATTGGCTTTAGGTAAAGCAAGGCAAGGTATCTTTATTTATATATAGCCTGGATTGAAAATAATTCACACTTTGGACTGATTTGACTTCTGATGGCAATTTCAGATTAATATTCTGTTTCATTTGCATGCAGCATAACAGCTAAATGCCACTTCACCATGTTTAGTTTTTTGTTTTTATTTAATCGGGAGGGCTAGTTTTGAGACTTTTTTAGTTGTGGGGAAAAAATGAAATAAATTAGTACAAATTAAGACCAGCCCTTGAAACAAATGCTAAAAATGCTTAGCACTCTTTGGCGTTGCATGCAACTGCACTGTTTATTATTATTTTTTTTTAAATTGGTGCGCTTTGGTGTTTGCCTTTGTGTACTAACATAGAGCTGTAACTGATTATGACTTTCTATTTTAATTTGCAGTTGATTATCTGTGGTTGAGTAGAAAAACAGCAAACATGCACAGTCTATGGAGACACACAGTGAAAATATAAAAGGCTGAGAATTAGAATCACAGGAGAAAAGCGTGGCCTGGGGAGAAGCATCATGTAATGTGCTTTCGCATATCCGCCTCTCACTTTCTCATTTGAGCCATTTAGATATACACAGAATTATTTACACCTTCAAGGCAATTCCACTGAACTGCACATCAGTCAATTAGTAAATCAGAAATGTTCTGTGATTCCATTTGAGCGTGCAGTCCTTGGCTCCCTCTGGTCCCACCCTTTTAGTCTTCCATTCTGACAGTGACAAATTACTCCTCCGCTTGGCGAGATTGAAAATTAAAAGCATTTAAAGTTGCTCATGCATTTATGCTAATGAGAAATTCAGATATGATTTGCATGCGAAAGAGGCTCGTCTCAGAAGTCGTCATTGCCCCCCCCTTCCCAGTTTTTCATTTCTATTGGCTCCGTTTTTCTTTTCTTATGTGAGCAAAGGACATGTAATGTGTCAACAAAATATGACATTTTTTATCACCATGTTTTATTGCATACAGAAAAATGCAATATTACCGAGATGGTCTTTGTTGGTGTATTTATGGTACAAGCCATTATTGGTGCAGCTACTCAGCCAAAGTGGGTCATTGCGTCTGACTTTTTTTTTTTTTTTCTTATAAAAGGAGCAACCCCTCCAGACATTAGGACATTGCACACTTACTGCTCAGCGGCTTTCCTCACTATTTTGTATATACTGTATTACATACACTAGTGTGTTGAAATATCATTTGCCAAAAGGGTTATGTGTTAGCATTAAGCTAGCAGTTGTTCCTAAATACACAACAAATAATTCTTGTTTTATGATGGTTTCTCACGTCTCAAAAACGTTTTAAGTTGGGTCAGTATTTTTTGGTGATCTTAGATACATGAAGGGAGAAATAGAGAGGACACAGTCCTTCAAAATCTGATATTAAAATATTCACCGAGATGAAAAACTCTTTGTTGGCATATGCGGAACACAGGATTAAAAGTGTACTGATTTGTATGCTCAATATGCTTTCATTCATTTGCTGCAGTGAAAATATCAAAAGCCCACACATCTTTAAAAATTGTTTGCACCAGTCGCTAAATGATCGTCACCTTGGAAACAACGTTAATGAAGGTGGAAAATGAAATGGGCCTTTAATTTGTTGACTGCTCAACGCTGAGGTGAAATGGATTAGCTTTGATTGAGGTGTGCGATGAGGACGGAAAGCGCTGACATGACACTTGTATTTGTCATTGTGCCATTTCAAGGAGGATGCTGCAGCAATAATGGATATGAGGTACACAGCAATTAAAAGCAGTCGGATTCATTAATAATTTTTGCATTAATTTTGCAGTGGACGCTGAAATGATTGCCACCTCACAGAGGCTTTCCAATTATGCTGCTTAATTAGAAATGTCAATATAAAGGAATGATTAAATGTGGGAATACATTAAGGCTGTCAGATATATTTAAAAAGTTATGAGCATCACTCAAACTGTGTTTGCTCTAATATGTTTTGCAAGGTTTTGGAAATTAAATGGAGAGACTTTTGTGGCAAACCCAGTAATGAGATGCATCGTGTTTTCTGCATTCATTTTCAGTTTGGATTTTACTCAATGTTTTAATCGGAGAAGCAAGTAAAACCTCCTAGATTGTTATTGTTTTGCACTAATTCAAAATCCGCCCTCATGTAATATATTTAATTATATTTCTGAATCAAAGAGCTGGTTCAGCAACAGGTAGATTTTTTTCTGAAATGTCATGGTTATGAATTATAATGCTATGATGATATAATTGTAAGCTTTTACAAAAAAGTAAAGCGTTTTTTTAAAATTAGCATCAAAAATAAATTTGGGGATGCACAAGAGTATCTTGGATTAAAATATACTGTTTACCAGTGTTATTAGGCTTTCCAGTGATACACTAAATAAACAAGTTATTCAAGTAGCCATATTGCGCCAGTTTGCTATTGGATTAGTGATCGGTTTATTTAAACTCACTGAATGGTGGTTGCCCCCCCAAATCCTGTTTGCGTACAGCCTAAAACCATTCCAGTGTTTTTGTAGTTGCCTTCATCCTTGATTCCCCCAATTGGCCTGACTTTCAAAGACCCAATTGCAAACCAAAGTTGATCCAGGTCCAATGTGAAACATGCTCGCTCCCTGTATAGTCAGTGGTTACAGATTAGTCGCGAAAGCCAGAGGAACGTTAGTGCTCTCTGACAAATGAGAAAAGCCTCCGTGGCCGTAGCCAAAGTGACAGCCCAAATGGAAGCAATTCTTCTCCAGGCGCCGGAGAGCAGCTGTGACCGAGCCCTGTGGTGCCACTTTAGATGGGGGGACGGGGGGCTGTGCATGACTTTTTGTATTGGATGTTATGTTTAAACTCAAAAGACTTTTGGTATTTAGACGTCTATGACCATCTACTGTTTACAAGATAGATTTGTGCTTTGGATGTTCACCTTGTTACATCATCATTTGTGTCTTGTTATTGTGGCCTGATATGTTATTATGAACACTCTGACTGTGAAAATAATTGACACTGAACTCTGCATTCTGAAATTGGTTTGCAGGTGGAAGTTCACCTTGTTGTGCTGGTATGGTTGTGCTCACAATTTTTGTAGTTAGCTGACAAGTCTGTCATAACTTTTGTGACTTTATTTGAAAGGCTGAAAATGCCTTTTTGGGTGTCCTTGAATTAACCAAAATATTCTTGATAAGTATTTTGTATTTCGTGATGAATGATACTGAAATAAGTCACACTATACTTTAATAGGGAGTTTATTCAAAGAAAATCTTCTCTGGTCTCCCACTCTTTGAAAAACGTTTGATTTAATTAGATAGTTACCCTGATTGAGACGCTTCAGAATTTAGCAATCACCAGCATGTTTTTCATATGTCTGTATCAGTCCCCTGCTGGGTGCTAACTGCTTGAGGGTAAAATTATCAACGGACTCATCAGTCAAGCTACTTGAGTTTTGATGTAGGAAGTGATGTCATTAAACAGAAGCTGAAAGACCCTTAAAGACCAAAACTCAGTCTTTCACTGAAAGCCAGAGACATTTTCTAAACTCGACAGAAAAACGGATTTGCTCAAGAAATCAAAATATAATTAATTATTTGTACCGTATTTTCCGCACTATAAGGCGCACCTAAAAACCTCCAATTTTCTCATAAGCCAACAGTGCGCCTTATAATCAGGTGCGCCTTATATATGGACCAATATTGAGCCACTACAGCAGGCGTGTCCAAAGTCCGGCTCACGGGCCAAATGTATATATCTTATATATGGACAAAGTTTTAAAATGGGCCATTCATTGAAGGTGCGCCTTATAATCCGGTGCGCCTTACAGTGCGGAAAATACGGTAGGTATATGTAGGGAGTTTTTCATGGGACTGTGTGTCTTGGTTCTGAGTAAAGAAAGGTAGGAAATAGTTGCCTTTTACCTCTGAGGTGTCATCTTCAGTGACCCACTACTGGCCAGATTAAGGTCAAGTCCACCATTTCCCCTTCTGCCTCTTTTTAAGTAGAGGGTATATAAACTGATGGCAGAGTGGAATTGAAAGAGAGCAAAGGTAGAAACGGCCATTTTGAAGATCTTTGAAAAAGTCATTTGTCCCTCATGGGTATTTTTTCACAGCCTCGGAATTCGGATTGAATGCATTTGAAAGCATTTCAGCTGGAAAGTGTTTTTTTGTCAAAAACAAAACAAACAAAGAATTGTTACGTGTGTGGAAATACAGTAGATCTTTTTGAAAGATGATTTTCAAAATATCATTTGTGCATCATTGGGTAAGCTCCTCCAACCAATCTGATCACACATTTAGAAGATAAGACTTCTGCCACTTTAACAGCAGATTATGTCATTAAATCCTTCTCACATATAAGAAATCAGTGCCGCAAGAGTGGCAAGCCTGCCACTTGTAATTACAGAAACAATTGACACACAATTAAGTCTTTTGTTTCAGTCGTGCCGTCAATCAGCAAAGAGCTGCCGCCGTTTCAGTAATGTGCGAGTGAATGGCCGTAACATTTTGCCTCTCCACGTGAAGGGCACAGTCACGAAATCTGCTAGTAATTAAGTGCACTAATGTGCTGAGTTGAGCCTAGTTACAAAATAGGCAGCAATTTCTTCTTCTCCTGATGAAATTATGCTTATCAGGTACCTTGCCTCAGCAAAGGTGAAAGGTCGGCCTGAGCAGGCGGACTGCATTGCTCCACATAATTGAGAGAAGTTTGGATTTAATTGTATAATTAATCTTGTCAAATTAAGTTACACAGAAGTCGGACTGCTAAATTAGAAGATCTAGAATATTTTAAATTGCCTTAATGTGAAATCAGGCTCCAGAATGCACTTTGTTCCCTTCTGATGGAGGCGAGCTTTTAGCCACGCTGAACACGCCATGTTGTAATAACCTGTTAACAGTTCTTATCACGTTGTTCCTTTTTGCATGATTAATTTCCTCGTAAAGTAATTGCAATTTCTGAAGGAGTCTCATTTTATCCAACAGCTTTTTGTGTGCCAGTGAAGTGAATGAATTAAGATAGAATTCATCAAGCAAAACTTTTAAAACATGGCACTTATTGATCTCTTTAAAAGTTGAGGTTTAATTTTGGCACAGTGGCTAAATTTCTATTTACTTCATCAGAATGGATTTATTTGCTAGCTACTGTCAAAATTCATGTTAGTATTTTAAGAAGACTTTTTGCTTATTTTAGCATCATTTGTTTTGCCCCTGATCTGTTTTTAATTGTTCAGGGAACTCGCAAATGGGACTAAACAGAATGTAATTGCTGTTGTGTGATGATTACAAGGGGGAACTAATGATGTCCTAACACTGAGGTCAGGTAGGGTTTAATTAGCGGAGGCGCAATCAGTGTCACTCCTCTTGTTCTTGCAGCCTTCCTGGTTTTATGCCAGCATGCTCTCCAAGTAACTTAAGAAAATGGATTGTTAATTCAAGAACCGAGAGGGGTCAGAAATTAATTTGACTCGGTTCTCTGTTTGGATTTGGGATGTTCTTTGTTCCAAAAATAGGCTGATTTGAAAATCGAATTCCGTAAAAAATATTTGCTGTATTTTCACTCTAGTGTAGTGAACATTCCTGTCAGTCCAAAGATGATCTTTAAAAGGCCTCATTTTGACCTCACACTTTCAACTTTTTTTTTTTCTTCAGCCAGAGCCTGAACACGTCTTGAAGTACATGCCCAAAGATCAAACTGGATGTGGCCAGGGCGATAAAACATTGCCCCGCCTGACCTGTCCATTGCTCTGTCTCTCCTGGGCTGTTGAATAGCAAGGTCCTTAATATGTGAGATCAAGAGGAAAATGAGGCTCTCCAAATGGAATCAAATCACACAGGCAGCGAGAGGCCTCCCGTAGCATTAGGGCCACAAATGAGATTGAGCAATTGGACCGCAATTCCTCTTTTTTGCTATTAGCCACTCATGGTTTGTTGTTTCCTCGGTTCACATCTCATCTACCTCCACCTGCTGCAATCCCACCCCGTTTTGATTCATTCATTAATTTATAAAGAAAAAAGGAATCACAAATTATTTACACAAATTGAATGTGAGACATAATAATCAACCCTTGCCATCTGAAGACTCAACTAAAAATGTATAAAATTATAGAGGAAATACTTGGCCATTGGTGAAAATTAAGTGTAGGAGAAGTGCAGAAGATTGAAGCACACAAAGTACATTTATAAAGAGCTACGCACAAGCCGGTGGAGGACGTAAACATTATGGAACGGACATTTGTAGACCACCTTCCACCACAACCGTTCTTGTCTGTGTGTGACACCCTCTGCATAGCTGTGCCGTCCGTCACCCAGTAAGTTGTCAGAAAATAAAGATGAGGACACATTCAATGAATTGATTCATAAAATGCTTCAAAGAGTTTGATACATCCAGTTGTCATGAAATATGGTCACCACACGTCCACGGAGCTCAGAACCTGTGCCACAACTTAGACCTGCTTGTTGCTGTTCTAAAGATTAGTCTAATTTAAGAAACCACATGATCAAGTGCACTGGTAAAAGGAAAAACGAATAGCACGGCACGGTCTGTCAACTTCTCAAACACCCAACACAAAAATATTTTACACAGAAAATAGGGCCATTAGTGTTCTGTGCTTTGCTGAGTACCATCTTATTCACTATATCCTGACTGCTCACGTAAAGTATATCACAAATTTAACAAACCTTGCCTCATAGGGGTTTATTGATTTTGGTAATGCATCCACCCCTCTCAGCCTCAGCAACAGCCCATGCAGTTTGTATTAATTTCAACATTTTAACCCCCTTGCCCCTTTGCAGTCATTTCCATTCAGTCTGCTTGTTTTTTTTTTTTTCTTCACAAAAGGCCCAATCCTGTTTCTAAGGATTCAATATTTCTATAATAAGCTTGTAAGTTTAGCCTGCAATTTGGGGTTCTTATTATTAGGATAGTCCGACTCATGCCAGCCTGTGTGTAAAATTGTGAATGGCGTTCCACCTTGACCTTGTTCTGACACACAAGCTGCTCTGCATACCTGCTGACACACTCCATGTATGCACCTTCACCATCACGTATGCATGCGTAAGTCCTCATCTCCCTGCCCACTGACTCCCAGAGACTCATCCATCGGTGATGCAGGAGGCAGGATGGAGATTTTAACATGCAAAACAGGTACCGCTGTGCGTACATATTGATCCTCGGAGAGCTCTCAGATCTGCTTCTTCCTTTCTTTGCTTGGCAGTGGAGGCCATTCATCACCCAGACCATGAGTGGAGAGCTCAAACAGTCGTCCCTGTCTGAAAATGGGCGGTATCTCTGAACTGGTGAGTAGTTTATCATCAGTAGGGATGAAGCTTTGACACACTGGCAAAATCTTCTGTCCTCCTTCTTCAAAGTCATCTATAGCTTGCTGGACAATGCACAGTTACGTCTCAGCCAATGTTTACCTTAACTGCTCTATTGGATTGCAGTGTTCTATTCATTTATATATTTATTCACTTTATTGATTTGTTGGGCTATATAAATTCATAAAACAAGCTTACCTGATATGCAGGAGGGGAGGGGGGGAGAGCTGCTGTTGTTGATGCACTTTCATTCATTTATTGAATGGTATAGAAATTGATAGCACACACATTTATCAAATGTTCAATGAAGACTACACTACAAAAACAGTTACGCAGAAAGTATATAGTAAAAAATATAAACACTCCAGAATAAATAAACAGTGATTTACTTTACTGGTGAAAAATTTACTCAGTTGGTCTATTTATATTCTGACTGAGTTGTAACACTTAAATTCATACAATGAGCAAATTTGTTTGGGCACTTATGAGCTTAAATATTTATTTTTAATTATTTCAGAATCCATTTTGTCCAGGCATGCACAAAGTAATATTGACCAAGAAGCATTTTTAAAGTCTTAGCCTATTGACAAGAATTCTTTGTTACACCACGGACGACTTGTATCTTGCCGAACCCGTAAGTGGGGTGAGTCAGATCTCAAGGCGCCACTTCTATATCATGTCCTCATTTCCGAATATCTTAGCCCATGTCAGAACCCGTGAAAGCCCCTATGAAAGCCACGTTGGCTATTGCACTTACAGAACTAACCATATTTCACAGCCTCGGAAAATGACTGCTGCAGCACTTGCCACGGTGATGCCTTTGAGCAGTATGTCATAAAAAAAAAAGCTACAGCCAAAGGTAAACTGGGGCAGCTTGTGCTTCTTTCAGAGTGGCCACAAGGTGAACAAGAGGTCATGGGTGATGATTAAGAATAACCTGCGTTATTGTGGCGTCGAGTCAGGGGGCCAGTCTTGATGTCTGAGAATATTAGCCTAAAGATTTTTGTTGTTGTTTTTAAAGCACTGGCCTTTGAGCAGCATGTGCTGGAAAGGGGAGTGAGGTCATGTTTTGACTACACTCTTAGTGGATGCATCCATGCACTAAGATGTATGAGGGGGAGCTGGGTACCGAGGTTGTTGGGGGGCGGGGGGTGCAGGAAATAGCATGAGCAATTTCATAAATGGAAGGGAGAGGCTGTGACTTCCTAAATCGTCTGTGAAAGACAGAGGGCGGGAGTGGTGGTGGTTGGGGGGGGGATGGTGAGCTAGTGGAGGGCTTGACAAGGAGAAAGATGGAGGGAAGCTTGATACAAAGTGTGAAGGATAAAGAGAGAGAGATAAGGATGGATGGGAGAGAAGAGAAGAACCGGGCTTTGGCGGCAAATGGATAGAACTGGCCGAGGACGGCAGCGGCAAAATGAGAAAGACAGAGGCTGGAGAGATGAAAAGATGAAGAGGGCAGCTTTCTCACCAGCTGAGTGAGCATCTTGCACTCTCTCTCTCTCTCTCTCTCTCTCTCCTCCCTTTTATGCCTCTGAGCCTTCCTCTATCTGTGTGTCCCATCAGCCTCAGTGTGGCATCCTCTCACATCAGATTAGCACCAGCCCAGCGAGACTGTTGAAACTCCTCTGTCAAAGTCATTTAAAATACATCAGATGCAGAGGCCACACTCGCTTCTGAACCCTCCCGCCATCTTTATTTTTCTCCATTTGTCCTTGTCATTCTGCAAACTTGGACAAAGAGCAATTCAGATGGGATTCAAATCTCCAAATGGCAACTAAAGTCAGTATCAATCAAACATGAAGGCGAGTGGGAGGATCGAGGTGTGGCAGGCTAGCAGGATGGGAGACTGCACACTCAGGGACAATGTCAAACACAAACGTCAACTGGATATTCAGATTCATCAAGTTGAGCATTCAAGGTCTAACATAAGACAAAGTCATCCAGTAATTCCGAACCGCTGTAACGTGAGAGCTCTAAAAGTTTTCCTTAAGTAATTTATATATGTGATTGACAGTCCAGGTTATTTTTGTCGGTACGGTAGAGACTCCAGTTCCCATGTGACCTCTGAAGAAAAAAGCTCCAGAAAATAGATGGATGGCTGTTTTCCGTCACTTCTCCTGAGAGATTTGTTTTCATCGCCATTTGTTTGCAGGATTATGCAAAAACTCGAGGGTGGGACCTGGGCCAAACAAGAACTCATTACCTTTTGGTGCAAAGCCAGGATTTCTTGTTCAGTTTTGTTCACACTGCAAGACAGGATATTTTTAGTCCATTTTGATGCTACATAAATCTATGGGAGAGTAAATATTTATGAAGCTGTATATTTTGGCGTTGATTGGATGAGGATGTTTATTCTCTACCGAAAACTAGGATGGTGACTTCAATCTTGACTATGTTGAACTTTCATTTGCGTTCGGGTGGTGCTGAGTTCACGCAAAGCTAGGCTAACTTTCTAACAATATAATATAACTGATGCTTTATCCATCATATCAATTCACTTGGGTAATTTTCTGTACTTTCAATTTAGGGAATCTGTCCTGGGATGCTGGGCGACGTGCAATTCAAGACAGTTTTTTTCCTTTGGAAATTTCAGAGCAGATTGTTTCTAAGTGCTACGTCACTACTGAATGGTGTTAAACAGAATCGAACATTCCTAGTCAGGGAGAGGGGACAGAGTGTCACATTATGACCGATGAAAATGTCCAGTGAAACCTTGATGGAGCTTGCTGTGGGTAGGTGAGGACAGAGAGATTGAGTGAAAGGTGTGTATGAGGTGGGCAGAATGTGGCAGCCTGTCCTTGTGCCTCCTCCTCTCTCCAGCCTTCTCCACTGTGCTCTCAGCCTCTTTCTGCCTCATTACCCCCCTTTGCCAGACTTCTCCCTGGGCGACGCTGAAGAGAACTGTCCTCTCGCTGGCTCCAGTTTTCCTCCCCGACAGGCGCAGCCTGAGCGCTGCCTCGCCCTCCCGATATTAATCAACACACACATACGCAGTGCTTCAAGTGTGCGCTCCCACTCTCCGAGATGAGCCTGCCTGATGGACAGGCTGGTGGGCAGCCGTCTCCTCTCTCTCTTTCTCTCACTCCCTCACTTGCAAATGAGAAAGCCGACCTCTCAGAGGAGCAGGCAAGGGCCAGGATATTAGAAAACACTTAGGGGAAGGAAACATTGTGAGTGAGTGAGTGAGTGAGTGAGTGAGTGAGTGAGTGAGTGAGTGAGTGAGTGAGTGAGTGAGTGAGTGAGTGAGTGAGTGAGTGAGTGAGTGAGTGAGTGAGTGAGTGAGTGAGTGAGTGAGTGAGTGAGTGAGTGAGGAAGAATTTGTATACTATTTGTATACTATTCACCATATTTCACCAGCCCTCACGTAAATCTGAGATTGTTGACAAAATGCCAGGTGTGCCCCAACCCATGAGACATGGCCAGCCAGTGTCAGCAGGCAAAGCGAGCTCATACGGGCCTTGAACAAAGGCAAGATGCCAGCGTATATCTTTAGCTGAAGACAGAGCCGATCCTTGATGCTGCTGTGTGTGATATTAGCTGGCTGCCTTCCTTCCCGTCTGGACGAGGCTTCCGGCCCCGGCCCTCGCCTTCACATGCTGATTGGGTATGTGACCCGGTGTCCTGGTGACATATTCCCTGGCAGGGAGTCAGAATATGAAATGATCGCATTATTCACGTCCTACCTTTGACATTGTCTGAAGGCTATGCACTGAGCCGCGCTCAAAAAAAGTATTAAAATCTGCCAGTGCTGTCCAACCAAGACAGCAGCAAAATATGTCCAAATGCAGAAAAGTGCTGGCTTGAACATGCACCCTGTGTGTTGGAAATGATATGTGCATCCAGTGTGTGTGTGCATATGTATGTATGTGTGTGTGTGTGTGTTGAGTCTGTCTCCAGGATGGGTTGCTGTACTAATAACTTGCTTCGACTGTTGTGCGTCTGTCTCATGGGTGTCCCTTGACTCATCCTGATCTGATGAGAGCATCTGGACGCTGGGGAGGCTTCCTCTCCATTCTCAAGCAGACTATGCAATTTAAACCTGCCTCAGGCATGTAGATATTACTCCCTGGTGAGAAGGCTGAAAATTAATGGAAATTGTTTTAGTGGAATCATTATTAACATTCTCCTTTGGATGCCCTTTTTGCGTCTCAGCCCCGTCGCCTCGCCTGCTTTATTCTCACGCTAATTTATGCAGCCATTGACATTCCTGGTGGTGTGTGCGTGCGTATGTGTGTATGTGTGTGTATGTGACTGCTCGAATCTGTGAAGAATCAAAATAATTGGTAATTGCCGTGATACTTCACTGAGCATATACTTCAAATTAAATTAAAAACGTATCAATCATGCTTTTATTCTGTCCTTTAGCTGTTGTTTTATTTTCTATTTTCACTGCCTTGTTTTTTTTCGAGCATATGATTTTTACTTTTATCACCTTCCCTTGGTGAGGCTTGCTTGTTTATAATGTAATATTGTACAGCATACGCAGTCATTTATGAAATCACAGGAAAATGCATTAACTCCCTCGCATACCCCAAGCTGGATTAAACACCCTTAGCTCTTCGAGTCCGCAGGGGAGAAAGGTACATTTCACACTGGTTTCTGGAGCGGCAAAAGCCGCTATTTAAACGGGGTGTAATATAACTGACATTTTCCAGTTCATTATGCAGCCCCTGACCTTCACAATGCGCGACTTGGATACTTCCCTGGCAAAGGGAAAGCCTTGGTTGTGTCTAATGGGAGATGTTTGACCTTGTCAAGAAATAAGGGGAGGTCAGGGATGAAGGTGGCTGTAATCGGTCAAGACAGATGGGACGCTGTTGAGGAAACAGAAGAAGCAGGAGTACATAAAACTTGGCAACTACATATTCAACATTTTTTTTATCTGAAGATGTAATACCTATACAATTTTTTAGATGTTGAAAATATATTTCATGGGAGTTTATCTGCCGAAATACATTTAGTTATCTCGAATGGATTCAACTAATCTTCAACTGGCTATTGCCTTCATGTCCAGCTGTATTTTAAAGACTCCTCAGGATTCAAGATAAATCCATCACACTTAGTCACAAAACGTAAGAGAAAGTAATCATATCAGGAGTCTTTCATGGATTAGGCTGCTATGAATGTGATTTATAATCTCTCATTTGTGTGAAGTACAATAATGTGCACTGGGCGCTTGGCATAGATAATCTTATTAACCAGTTGGCTTTTGTTTTCGCCCGCTTTGCTTTTATTCCATGTTAAAACATTTTGCTGCTAATTTGTGGTTGAGCATAATTGGGGTCTTACTTAAAAAAAAAGTATCCCCTGTTTGGCAGATGATTAGGAATTTCATCTTTGGGATTATGTATAGAGCACAGTGAAAGAAAGGCCCATGGAATTGTCTTGCTTTCTATTATGGTTAAAGCCACTCAAGCTTTTTACTGAGAAATGTTTTTTGAAATAGACCATTGTCATGTCACAAAGCGTGTCTTCACCGATAGGAGGGATTGGATGGTTGATTAGTCCTGGTCCAATCGGGATGCTGTTGAGATCACACTCATTAAACCAATCAGCAAGACAAAGAGGAATTCTTTCTGAATTGTTAGGAGAAGCTCAATATTTGCTGTCATAACCACAACAAGAAATCTTCCAAATATTTTGCATCTGAAATGGAAGCAAACCTGGTTTTACGCCAAAGGGCACAAAGAAAGGCAGATAGAATCAAACGTTCACCCAGGAACCCTCATTGAACATCACAAGCTTCTCATGAATGTCAGATGTTGCCTGAGAGCTTTCATCCTATGATGAAATAATATTTCACAATGTAAAATGATTCCCAGATATGCTAAAAATGCCAAAAAAAAGAGAATATTGTGTCACTATTTGTACCTATTTCACCTATGGGGTCTCGTAAGTGATCACACAGGAATTAGAGGTTCCTATCCATCCTAATGCTGAGCAATATTTGATTTTATGTCAAAACATATTTAAAATTTAAGCAGTGCCATTGTTCCTTTGGCACGCTGCTCTCTCTCTGTGGGCCTTGTCACAGGAGGCGTCAAGGCATGCCTCGCCAATAGCCGAGGCCCGTTTCATTTTTCTGTCTGACATGTTAAGTGTGATGGTACAAAGAGGTTCCATTTTAATTGTTTGGACAGATCACTCATGGGAGAAGGGCTTTGATATTTGGTCTTGACAGAATAGGCACAAGCTTGCTGACTTGCTTTGGTGTCTATCTTTCCGGGCCTGGCACCAGGAAGAGTATTGTGAACATGCAGTTAGCTTTAGGTTCATATTTTTTTTTTTTCCCTGACGTATTGTGCTTTCCATTTTCCCGTGTTGCTTAACCTGTGTTTGGCCCTTCTGTCTGCTGTATTCCTCCCTCCCTCCCTCCTTTTGTCCTTCTCACCCATCTGTTTTTACTCTTAAAGCGCTATATAAATAAAGACGTATTGTATTTATGTCCCTCAGTTTTGTTTAATCTTCTTAGGTTCATTGATGTACAGTAGGAGTAAAAAGTCTACACATCGTGGTTCAAATGCCCAATTTGGTAATATATTAAAAAAAAAAAAAAAAAGCCCAAAATAGATCATTAGAATCCTACCCACCATTGATGTAACCCACAGGTGTCAAACTCAAGGCCTGGGGGCCAGATACGGCCCGCCACATCATTTTATGTGACAAATTGTGCATCAAATTCGTATGTCATTAGTAGAATTGCAAATTGTCTTCACTTTTGATAATATCTTTTTTTTTTTTAATATTTGACCAGTTTTTACTCGTCTGATTTGAAAACGAGTTATTTGTCAGTTTGTTTTGTAGCTTTTACTGCATATAATATAAGGTGCTCATACATTGCGGCCCGTGAAAAAAATGAGTTTGACACCCCTGATGTAACCCCTTAATTCGTATAACACAGTTAATATTACTGTAGTCAGGTGTCTCAATGCTTTTTCTCAAACAAAGTTGTGAGGCTATACATACAATGAACATATTATGACAGCCGAGCAGTTGCTGAGGCTTTTGTCCCTGTACATATGCTTTAAATAAGAAGAATGGGCACTTAAGAAATGCTGTGCAGGGATTTGATCAAACAGGAGCCTACATAAAATGAAGAATCACCTGTTGATGGGCCATAATATAATAAAATATTCAATTATAATGGGCGGCTACCATAATGTCACACACTCCATTAATATTCCCCTGCCGTTTAGCTTTCTGGTCTTCGGGAATTATTAGAGGACACAAGCAAACAACAATCCCCCCTCTGCTTTACTTTCCCGCCTGCTCCTCATCGGCTCCCCTCAACCCTTCAACAGGGCTGCCACAAATTACCCACTTTGCCAGCAATATTATCAGGGCTTAATGCTGACCTCCATAATTAGAGTCTTAGTGTTGTTAGCCCCCATTAGGCTAACAATAGATCCTTGGAGCAAGGACACTTTGGGAAATAACATGTCTGAGAACACTTGACTTTTGTGAAGTGATAGAGGGGAGGAAAAAAAAAAAAAAAAGATTTGAGGGCATTACTGATCCAAACAGCCAGAATGGTTTCATAGCAGGCTGACTCAATGAAAGCCGTGCCATCTCCATGGCAAAAACACATATTTGGACAAATATGGACTGGATGAAATGAAATGAAATGGCAAACAGACACAGTCATGCTCATCTTTCTACTGGAACGGTGACAGTGTTTTCCATCTCTGCACTCATTTCCCTTCGACAGAGACACAAATAAATATATTATCTCACCCGGCACTGCTTACGTTTCAATCATACGGAGTTAGATACAGTAGCTTGCCACTGAGCTCCTTCTCAGGCTCCACAGAGCAAGTGAAGACTGAATTCTGTGCCCGAGCTCTGTTTGATCTCCATCATCGTCCCTCTAAGACATGTGTAACACTGTACAAGCAGACGGCTTCATGGTGCGTAGGAAATATCAAGGAAGCTATTCATAAATATTAGATTAGATCAAAACAGCCCATTGCTCTCAGACTCTGAGCTCCTGGGTCAATCCATCCCCATGCCTTTGATTTTATGTTTCCTCTCAGACACAGCAGAGGATTTGGGTGCACAGTGAAATTGAAGCCAGGAGCTGAGAAAATACTATTATAGAAAAAAAAAAAAAAAAGCAAAACAACTTGCATGGTCCCATTTCTTCACTGCTAAGTTGTTAACATAGCACACATGTCGAGATTTGTTTAACTTCTGATCAACACATTTGCTTATTCTTAATTGTCTTGTTTTGATTAACTTCCCCCAAAACACAGTAGAGGAAACCTGCAGAGATTAATAAGACAGCTTTTCCTCCAAACTATTCCTCTCTTCCCCCGGAACTGACACAAATTGGTGAAATATCACTTTGATCATGGCTTCTGAACAACAAACAAAACACAAACCTTATTAGGCTAATTCAAAAGCATTTCAAATGCCGCCGTTTGTTATGAAAGCCTGCATTGTTTGTGCTTGTGTTAAAGATAAAACTTTGTTGGGCTGAGAATCATTGTTATATTTTGTGCAATGGCATGTATGATTCACCCCAAATACAATTCAGCTGTTCTAGTAGGCTTTTTCTTACCATGAAGGTAGTCATCATCAAGCGGAGAAAATATGGCATCACATTACGAAGCCCGAAACATCCTTCCAAAATTGATGAAAAAAGAAAAAATCTGGTGAGGGAGGCTGCCAAGAAACACACTGCATCACTGAAGGGGCTGTAGAAATGTCTGGCAAGTACTGGTTGTTTAGTACAGCAATGATTGTCTTTTCCATATGTCTAGCCTTTGGGGTAGGGTGACATCTAAGCCCGGCTATATTTTTCATAAACACTCTTGAACCTTAGTCATCTTGGAGGTAATTATGAATGTTTCCCTAGATGGTGCTACTAGAACTGGTCTTGATGGTTCTAGTGGTCTTCTACATTTACTGGAAATAAAAAATCAAAAGTAAAATAAAAATAAAGGTAAAGCTTGCTCAACCTTTTGAACTTTATTTGGGATTTAATGAGGCATCTTACATGGTCAAAGGTGTGTGGTGAGCTAACATGAATTTGAATGTAATTAGTTAATTCTTGAAAAAAAGGGGGGGGGGGTGAAATTTCTGGAAAAATCAAGAAATATTCAAAAGTCAATTATTTGACCCTTGTGCCACCCCCTAGCTCCGCCAGTGTACTTTTGAACTCACTGAAATTAAATTAGATAGTGGCCTGGCCTAATCTCTCTTGGAGATATATTTGATGATTTTGAGGTTGAAAATTTGGGGGTTATGTGGAACATAAGAGGATTTGTATTTGTTTCTTAAGGCTCAATCGTAAAGCTCCATCAGTGTTGTTGTTGCTTTTGATAAAAATATATATTTTTTTATGATTGACTCTAGCCTATCACATCAGGAGGCCTTCCTATACATAAAGCCTGCATCCATACTGACTTATTTGCTCTAAAAGATGACTCGCTTCCTCAGTGCCTTTGTAACAGAAGTACAGTATTTATTTTTCTTTGGGCAGCATTAGCTCTGAAGCCATCCAGCATGTGAAGATTTCACTTACGCCAAGCAGCGTGAAGCCTACCTTGCAATGCTAGCGGATTAGCTCGCATCGGCGCACTAACATATGCAGTGACTGCCGGCGTGCTCTTTCCCCATTAGGTTGGCACATCAAAGGCGCTGGGAAGAAGTTCTTCATAGGCAGTTAAAAGTGGGCTCTGTGTGGATCTTGTAAATACCATCTTTTGAGTAGGAGCCTCTCCGGGGACACTTCACACACTCCTCCAGTCAGGCGAAAGAAGGGATGGAAAAGGAGCAGTGACAGGCATCAGAAGGGGAGGATGGTGTGAAGAATTTGTTTTTATATATATAAAATAAAAATTCACGTAAAGGTATAACACATAATGTACATATATATGTACATGTATATGTGTGTATATATATATATATATATATATATATATATATATATATATATATATATATATATATATATATATATGAGCGAGAGAGAGCGTGTGTGGTGGGGGTGGGGGTGTTCTGAGAGCCCAGTCCCCTGTCACCATCAGGATCTGTGGATGAAGAAAATCACTCTCCTCTGCGTCTCTATCTTCCTCTCCTGCTCTTCCTCCTCTTCACACTTCACATGATAGCTGACAGTGAAAGTAGAGCATCGCTGCTTGCTGCTTCTTTTGAGTCATGTTTTTCATAAGGCATAAATAGAGCATGCCGCAACTTGGGAATTCTGTGATTCTATGTTTTAGTATACAGGCAGACACAATAGCGTTTCACTCTCCTCTGGTGTTTTTCTTTTAAACACTTTATCCATCACAGCTGTTTGTAGGGCTCTGGTGAGGCCCTCAACTCTGCAAGGAACCGAAAGGAATGAGAGATGTCTTTTGTTTCTCATATCGCGTTCACTCCCGGGCCTCTTGTAGCTGGGTTTTGCAGCCTGATCAATGCAAATGTTGTTATTTACCCAAGCCTGAAATGAAAAGACTCTGGATCAATTTGATGCATTTGGTCTACTCACGGCGCCCGGCTTGCCTTTTGGCCCTCCCTAGCCAGTCAACCTGCTTCTTGAACAACATCTCCAACAGCACAAATGCAAATGAGGCAAGCAGGCGCTCCCTCGCGATCACAACCCACAACAGCGTGTGCATTCTCTCCATGTCTTTCTCTTCCCGGCAAACACACGCTTCTGTATCTACGTGAACTGTGTATGTGTGTGGGGCTGACCCACTTTCTTTGCTTGGCCAAGCTTCTGCTGCTGTCTGCTGTGCTGTTCTGTGCTCTGCTGCTAGGGGGAGATCCCTGCAGACTCCCCCCCTTCCTCAGCACAGACTCCAGCCCTCCTCCTGACAGACACTCACCCTGGCATGTTATCCCCCGTGGATTGCAGACCTCTGCCTCACTGCCAGCGCGTTTCACATGTACCTCCATGCAGATGCACAAATGCGTAAGGCCCGACAGCATCCTTACCAATGAGAACACACCCACTCATACACACATTCACAGCACATCCCACTTCTGTGCATTTCCATCCAGCGTCCTCCTTTCCTCCGTGTTTGTCTGGGGTTATTGTTTCAATCTTGCTGCATCAGGGGGCCCCTGAAGGTTATAAATTAAACATAAATGCAAATGCGCTGAGCCATTGCCGCCCTACACCTCCCTTTTCTTGCATATACAAACTCACCATTCAAACAGAGCCGTGTGTCTGCGAATTAATGGAAGAACAGTGGGCTTTTTTTTTTTTTTTAATGAGCGGGTGAGGGAAATTAGAGTTGCAAAGCCACAGCGCAGCACACCCCGAACCGCAGCCGAGGCAACGACTTGAAAAGCCATCATAGAATATGCTAATGCCCGTGGTCCTCTCACTGTCAGCCTTATAGTGTTGCTCGAGATGAGATCAGAGCTGAAGCTTTGATCTGCCACTCTGACGGAAGCCAGAATCGGCATGTGTACAAAGCACACAGAGCAAGAAGTGTGTGTGCATGTGAGTGTGTGTGTACGAGGCCCGTTCTAATCACAAAAGGTGCACGATTTCAGAGTTTGACACCTTACACGTAGCATCTCCATTGTTAAAAGTTGTCTGTGTCTTTCTCACTCTCTTTTCGTCTCGCTCTCTCACAAACACACAGTATAAAAAATAAAAAAAAACGATACGTGTACAATACATCTTTTTGAAATGTTCTATACAGTCAGATAACTAGCCATCTGGTCCTGTTGAGGCTATTATACACAGAACATAGTGCATGTGCATACTCAGTGAGCACTGTTGAGACCTTGTTGTTGGACCATAACCACGTTATGGCTTTTATTTTCTGCCATATGGACACATAAAGGCGAGTGGCTAGGACAGGTTCCCAGGGATGCCACTTGCTTTTATTTGACTCCAGTGAATGAGCTTCCATTTGCAGAAGTGGGACCAAGCATCACTGTTGTGGTCAGCACTGTCATATAAATGTGTTTTCCTTTTCTGTTTTATGTTGGAATACAGCAACAGAATGTGTAGGAATTAGACAAAGCTCAGTGAGAATCCAGGATTAGCTCCACAAGTGGTTTTTCTTTCACTTGTAGTATTTTTTTTAAGCCGTGACTGTAATGTGGGGTAGCATTGAAGAAAATGTGATGATGACAACACAACAAATTTGCATTTTTACATTATGGTGTTAAAATAGCTCTATGAAAGTGGAACATTGCTGTCTTGGATGATCAATCCAATAACATGTTAACATTAAAAATTAATTAACCTTACGTAACATAACGTACATTGCTGTTTTTAGTATTTTTGTTAGGTGACCTCCGAGGCAAACTCATCCTCTTTCTCCACAAAATGGGCAGCAGTGGCTAGTGGTCAAGTTTTATTTTTTGATTTTGGCCTCAGTATTCATATGTAGAGTTTGCATGTTATTTGGACCTTATGAAGCTCTTGTACTAACACAAATTCTCCAGCAGGGGGCTTCCCTTTGTCATGGACATACGATTTAGCTTCACACTGCAGTCAATTACACTTGCTTGTTTTGTGACCTAATGCAACAAGTAAGAAAAAATATTATCATTATAATCAGCATAACTTTCAGCACCGGTATCATCAACCTCATCATCATCACTGTCGTCATCATATTGGTCTTCAGCACCAGGGCCAGCAGCAGTTATCATCATTACCATGGCCATCCTCAGCACCACTCATCCCCAAATCCTTCCCCCATCCTCCCCTCCTCTTCCACCACCCCTCTTTCATCCACAGCTCCCTCTGTTGATCAAATGCATCTGATCTCATCAAAGCAGAGCCTCTGCTTATTCAAGTCCCAGCAGACACCCAGCGTCTTTGCTAAGCACTATTTTGCATTCATGTTTGAATACCACTGATAGGTTGGAGCGTATCTTGTAGACTTTGGTTTTTGTGTGGTCTTAGCCTGCAGCCTGGGGTTGATTTATTTTATTTCATCCTCGCACCTCTTTTTGAAAAAAATGTCATTGTCAGTTCACACAAGTTGCTCTGGCAGGCAAATGAAATGAACTGAAGGGAGGTGGGGGGTAAATTGTCTTTATTCAAATAAAAGTTGCTTTGTAGTAGTTTTTGCTATGCATTTCTCTATCTGACTCTGGTGCTAGTTTTTACACATCTATGGCACCCCTACTGTTACAAGGTGACTTTGGTTCTTTGAAAGAAGACTACTACAGCATAGCATTACAGCTGCCATAAATTGTCAAATTGTTCTTATTCCAAAGGCTACACTTGGATAAAACAGTTTGCGTGTCCGACTCCTGTCAGAGCTGCAGAGAACTTGGCTTGGGTTGAAGGACATAGAAGGCGGATGGAGGGAAAACCAGAACTGGATACCTGTTAATAGCTGGGCTGGGCAAGTCCGGTTCGAGGTCCACTACCCTGTTTTCCAGTTCTCCCTCCTGCAGCACACCTGATGCAGGTAAATTCTATCGAAGCTCATCAGGGTGATCATTTGAATCAGACGTGTGAGGGAGGGAATTTTTTAAAACAGGCAGGACAGCGGCTCTCTAGGACCAGACCTGTCTCGAGCAACATTGAAGGTGGCATGTCTGCAGGAGTTCATTGTGCAATTATGGGAGAAAATTGTGGCATATGATGATGAGTTGTGAGGATGGTACATTCGAGGGCCAATGACTTGCAGAGGACTCCAAAATACTAATTTGGATTCAAAGTTTTTTTCTCCTCCCACAAGACCCCCCAAAAAAATGGAAACACCCTCGATTTTGGGAAGAAATGGCCTCATTGTTTGTCATAATTTAAGTTGATGCACCTTCAAAGCAGTCATACTGGTATGCATTTATTAAAGACATTGATTTTATAGTGAAAGCGTGGTATTCTAAATAATGCGAACCTCAGGTTTGTCATTAAGTCCATGCAAAAGAAAAAAATAGAACTAGATGCACGCAAAAGCAGCCTACGTGGATCTAAACTCCACTCCGGATTTTCCATGTGCGTCGCGCTGAAGCCCTGGAGGCGGATAAACTGGTCGAGCTTGCTCTCTCTCTCTCATCCCATGCTGGGCCGCAAGGGCTCCGCGAGACGCGTCCACATATCAGCAAGACCGGGATGGAGGAGAGAGGCGGAGGGGGAAGAAAGTTCAAACCCGAAAAGACCAACTTTCAACATGACGCTGCACTGACGCGCAGTTTTCCAACCACCAACACCACTACTACGACGAGAGCACTGGTGCAAGATTAAAGTTCGTGAAAATATCCTTCACCATATTTTTTTCTGTTTTTTTTTCTTTTATTTTTATTTTTTATTTGCAGCGTGTGCGCGCAAGGCTGGCGGAGGGTCGCGATCGCTGCTGCGCGCTGAGATGTTGGAGTGAGTGAGCATGGCTGCGCAAGTCGCTCCCTCCAGAAATAACAACAAAACCAAGAAATTATCCAGCGGCTTGGGCACGGAGCTCAATTCGGGGAAATCCGGAGGAGGAGGAAGCGTACAGCAGCGCAGCGGGCAGATGCTGGGCACCGGAGATGGGACTCTGAATAATGTAGACCATCACCACCGAACGGAGCCTGGCATGGTGCGTTCAAGTTCCGCGGGTCAGGGCAAGGATGGGAATAACCTTACATCGTCAAATTCCAACGCTTCCTCCATGGAAACGGGACTGATTGCCAACCATAAGGTGAAATATGTCGGGAGTGGAGACCCCCCTCAGTCCCAGACACCGCAGCCGCAATTCGGCCAGTTTGCGCCGCATCCGCAGCGCCAGATGCACAGCAACAACAACGGACAGGGACCCCGAGGGACCGTGGACCACCACGGCGGTAAAGAGAACCTTCTGGGGGGTCAAGTGGAGTCACAGCAGCAGGTGCAGGGTAAAGGAGAAGGACATCTTAAATCAACAGAGGGGATGATGTCTTCAAGGTATGATCACTCCAACTTGGGGCCAGCCAGCAACAATTCAGAGTACAACAACAACTATTACTCATCAAGGTCTTACGAGCAACATGGCGGACAGCAGCAGCAAGGGATGGGGCTATCATCTGCACATAATAGCATGGACAACTCCCATGAAGCAAGCTACCAGAACAGCCAGTACAACCAGTACCCTCCCTATAATCGGGCACGGTACGGGACCTATGGCATGATGAGCCCCACTGGATGTAGGCAACCTGACAACTTGATGATGAGCAGCAACTCCTCTGCAAGCCACAGCAAGTCCACGCAGGGAGCCTCCTCCAGTGGCTTCCAAAGGTTCCCAGGACCAACTCAGCACCAGCAGCATCCCTCAGGGGCGACCCCGACCCTCAACCAGCTGCTTACATCACCAAGTCCCATGATGCGGGGCTACGGTGGGGCCTACCAAGACTACAGTGGATCCTCCACGCAGCAGGGCCTGGGAAAAGATGTGGGTCCCCAGTATGGAGCCACCACGGCCCACGGCTGGGGAGGGCAGCCCAGGAACCATCCGCATTCAATCAGTCCAGGCAATGGAGGGCAAGGCCTTGGGAGGAGTCAGGTAAGGTCATAAAACCTTAACTTCATATTGCAACTGTGTGTCTCACTGTTTGGTAGCAATTTTGGCACATTATTTATTGGCGCATTCACATGTTCCTTGTGGTGTAACTGCATTGAACATTAACCAACATGGTGAGAAGAAAAAAAATCAACCATCCTTATTTTAATGTATCTAACCAAATGTATTTCAATAGTGACACATCATTTGCATACTGTAATGCCCCTAAGACAGTAGTATTTATTTTCCTTTCTTGCTGGGATAATTATAAAATGTGAACATATGACTGCTCTTTAGTTGGTGCTTGTATGTGAAATACATCACAACCATTCCTATTTATGTAGAGGTACTTTTTAAATGGAACACAAATAAATTCCCAACACTTTATGTGTATGAAATGACTAAAAAGGTTAACGTCAAAACAAGTGACTGAGCCATTTGCACAGTGCTGTGTATTTACGTATATATTTTATGTAAAAATAATCTAGTAGTGATCCCTAACACATCGCCAGAGGGTATATTGTGTTTAAACCACTCATCAAGCTAAGTAAAACACCTCCATAAAATATTAATTAATCCACATTATGTTCCTGATTAAATGCTAGAGTTGGTGTTACATTCCTCTCCTCTTGTGCAACTGAGCTGAAAATTCAAACAGACGACCCATTGCCTGTGCCCTGAATCATGATCATTAGTTTGAAGCTCTGTCCAAATTTTTAAATTAGGATCCCTGGAAGATTTGTTTCATATTTGTCACCCAGTCATCAGGGCAGACAGCACATAGAAAAAAAAAGGTGCAAGAACGTCGTGGCTTGTATGGAACTTTAGGTGTGTTGCGTTCAAGACTGCAGAATTACTCACAACTGTCAATAATGAGCATCATTCTATGTTTTCAGTTCAACACACATGTAATATTTTGAAAAACAAATCAAGTATTTTTTTAGTCTGTTATTGTTCATCATCTGACTAATGTTCTGTTCCATAAAAAAAATTATTCACATTGCTGCAAGCTAGCTTCTATTCTTGGCTGCAGCTGGCTGTTGAATGCCTTGCTTCAGGGCACATCAGTGGTAACAGTGGTGGGAGGGGACCAAGTGTTTCTAAATAATTACCCCTCCCCCTTTCCCGGCAATAGCTGTCAACATGGACTTCTCATCCTTGAAAGCGTCACTCTTTTGGGAGCGTTGTGCTGAAACACTGCTGGTGTAAGCAGTGTGGAGAACTCTATGCACACCCAGGGAAAACAGGAACTCTGCTGCAAAATATTTTTGGCCCCGTGAGAACCCCCCCCCACACACACACACACAGATTTTTTTAGATGTGGTAATTATGCACCCCCCCAGATGACACATCTGGACAACTGGAGGACAAAGGGGTTAAATGCAGCGTGCAAAAAAAAAATCCTACAGTTTTAAAACCCCTTACCATTCCTGTTTTATGAGCTTGAACCTGTCTGATTTAAATGTTTGTGCATTATTCAAATCTCCAGGAACTCAGTTTATTAACGGTATATCACATGACTTGGCAAGTAGCCCACAAGGAAGCGCAAATCTCCACAAACTTTCCAGCTTCCCGCATGCGGAACAGCTGCTTTGTATCAAGTTTGCCAGGGAATTTGCGCCACCTTGTGGCTATTTGCCCAGTCACGTGATACACCGTTAATAAACTGAGTTCCTGGAGATTTGAATAATGCCCAACATATTAAGATTCATTCATATCTGCAGGCTCAGTGAGCACTTAAATCAAACAGGCGCAAGCACACCAAAAAAGAATGGTAAGAAGCTCACTGAAGATAATTGTTAGATGTTGACAAAAAAGTTGTTTTCAGTAGTTTGCAGTGATGCTGATTTAACAGTGCATGACAAAAAAGATAACAATAAGAGTGTATGCAACTCAGTTCCGACACACTGAACCCCAAAGACTATTTTTATCAGTTGTGTTGTTGTGATCTTAAATGCATATTATTCCACCCATCCCAGAACAAATCTATCTTTTTCTGTTCACACAACATTTGTGCAGCATATTCACCCCACAAAAGCCGTATGTTTAATTCATATTTGGAGCGCCAACACTGTTATTCTGTGCTCTGACAGGCAGTGTGAGAACGGCGAGCGGCATTGTGCATAATAGCGCATCCAAATTGGCCCAGTGATTTGACTGCGCTTCACTTCAGAGTGTGTTTGGTTGGAGCACGCCTCTGTCACCTGTTGGCACATTTTCCTCTTTCAAATTTAATTTCCCTCCTCACTGCCTCTCTTCAGGAGGGAGCAGTGAGCGAATCCATCGCACCTCATTTACACTTTTATTCCCCTCCTCCATGACAAATACACATATACGTACCTTTCACTCTTATCTGGACAACACTGGTGTAGCTAGAGGGGATGGCTGCAGGGGCACTGCCCCCCCTGAAATATGCTTGGAAAGTCCCAGGATGTGCCAGGCCAGATAAATGACTTTTGGATTTATATAAAAAAATTTCCATTGTAAGGAACATAGAATGAATCTTTAGCAGTGTTTTTGAAAGAATTTGGGGGGGTTGTAAAAAAGAAAAATTGTTTTTGTTTTGCGGACCCTCTGGGAACCCTAGTATCATCTTGCGCAATGGAAGAGGCTCAAGCGTGTGTTCACTGCTGCTTGAAATAGTTTGTTGCACGCCTCATATTCATGACTCAAATGTTGTTGAAAGTCAAAATAGGTATTTATTTTAATACCATATTGAGGGTGGTTGAATGCAGGCTTTTCCTGTTTGCCTAATGTACATCGGGTAGCGTGCAAGAGCAGCTGTGCAATCCTAATGACTTATTAAAGTTTAAGTCATAGTAAATGACGTAATGTTTTCTGTGTCAGCCTCCATGTGTAACACCGATCTGTCTGTTATCCGCTAAACACACAGCGTAGAATAACAGTAATTAGTGAATAATAATGAGTACGTCGGAAACTGGCGTTCCTCAGATCATTATAGCAGCAACTCAAAACATGACCCGGTAAAAGCGAAAGCACATTTACAGTTTCTACTAATATCCACTTTGCTTTTTTAGGATTCTCAGTCCATATTAAAAGCATTCCCATCCCGGTATGTGCTGCGCTTACCTTGAAATGATCCCTACTTGCGTTCCTTTCTACTGCATACTGTTTACATTTCTCACTTATGAATTATTAGTGTGATACGAACAAAGACTTTATAATGGGAGCAATGCATCAATGTCACATTGTATTATGCGCCTATCGCGCGGGGCCTCGTGCATAGTGATGTTCTTAACCGTGGCTGCTGCGATTCAATTCCTGCAGATTTTTACAGGGCCTGGTGTTCGTTTGCGTTCCGGTCTTTCGTTCTATCCTGAGACCTGACGCGCCTTTGTCAGCATGAAACACTCCGATCTCATTCCCGCCCCTTTCCTCATCCATCCTGCCTTACCCCGCTCCTGTCAATCATTTGTTTATGTTGTGTCTTTGCTAGCAAGCCCAATGCTGATTAGCAAGACCGGGGTGAATTTTTAATTTGCTCTGTTCCGTCCGATAAGGGCCCTGCTCAGCGGTTTTCATCCTCCTCAGATGAAACACACGGCCTGCCTAGGTAATTGGCAAGCTGGGGTTATTCCTTGGCTGCATACTCTTTCCGCTGCATACCAATTAATCTCTTTACTAAATACTCGGGTTTAAATATAGAATCGAATAACGCAGTGGAATCATGAGGTGTACGTACTGTACAAGTTTGTGTATTTGATTAAGTTGCTGATTAAATAATTGTGTTTTTTTTTTTTATGGCTGGCCTAACGCTGTTTTTTTTTTTTTTAAGAGTACATTGATGTAATGTTGTTACGCTCTCATCAGAAGTCTCATTAGAAGGAAACAAAGTAAACTTGATTTGGCAAATAACATTTAATTTGGGTACATTTAAGGTCTCTAGTGGCTTTTTAGTTTGATTTGATTGTGACATCCACTTTAACTTTGGCAGTTTGAGATTTGTGCAGGAACTGGCATTATATTTATTACCACAACTTATTACCATAGTGTAGTTCCATCAAATCAGCATAACTTGGGTGTTTCGATGTCGTTTTGATCTAAAATAAAATGATACACTTGCTCAAAAAATAAAGACAAAATTGTTTTCTTCACCCTCCAATAAGATGTTGTTTTGTTTTAAATACTTCCGTTGTTTACAATTTGCACACATAGACTAGAAGGGAGACGCAGCTGCTAAAGAGGAAAGCTGAAGCAAGGCCACAGATGTAAGAATGTAGGCGATATTTGAAGTGAGTCACACGGAAGGCTGCTGACTTCTGAGAAATGTTCCAGGCTCAGTTTAGACCAAGAGAGGGAATCACTAACAGAACTCTGGCAAATGTCAACTTAGTTAAAATCTTCTCTCCCACTGGAGCTTATTGGGCTTGGGCCTGTGAACAATGAGAAGAGCGGGGGGTAAACTGGTGGTCTCCTTCACACAACAGTAATTTAAATGGCTTCCATCCATAGTGTGCACGTGTGTCCGTGCTATGGTGGCGCCTCCGCCTCCCTCACACCCTGCCATAGTATCACCCTGACCTTCACATATGCTAATTAGCCATGTGGAGTGGGCTGTAGGCAAGGACCCTCCTCTCCCCCTCCATCCCAGAGGATGAGTGATATTTCTTTCTTGTCCTCCCGCGTGGGCTTAGTTGTGTATTTGCAAAAGAAGTCTTTTAGAAACAGATGGTCCTATTTACAGATAGCTTTCAATTTTACAGGCGTCTTTTTTTTTTTTTTAAACACAACCCCATCCCCCCTCCCCCCTTCCCTTTTTGTTCAGTCAGTGTTTCCCGTTTCTTTTCATGTGTCTCGGGCTCTCAGTTGCAAGCTTGGTCTCCCAAGGGACCCTCAGTCAGTTCAGAGGTATTTAGACAGCCTGCATCTCCCCCATTGAATATTTATACACCTTACTCCACACATCTGTGGACTATTGTGCTGCCATTTCTGCTTTAATATTACCTTCTTTTATGTACTCTTTGACCACCCATGATGATATAAAAACCTTTCTTGAAATTGCAAGAAAAAAATCCAGGCATTGGTTTCATAGACCCTGCAAGGGAGTTTTATTTTTCAATAGTAAATCTCATATACTCCAGATGGTTACATATTTAGAGTAATACATATTCATTTTTCATTTAACTATATATTTTTATTTAGATATTTATTTATGTTAATGTTCACACATTGGGCCCTGTTTTTGTGCAAGTCGAGTGGAGTATTTTTTCTTTTGGCATTTTCATAGCCGGGCGCAGTAAGATATGAGCATTTGCGCCGTTGTGGGAGTAAACACAATCGACTAAATCTCCACATGCAGATGATGTAATGTTGATTCCTGCTTTTATACATATATTAAAGTTCATATAATAATAATAATAATAATAATAATAATAATAATAATAATGTGACATACACTGATGTTATGTTTCAGAATAGAATCGGATTGCATCCATGACATTTAGAAAGCGCAGAATTTGTCTTTGCCTGGATCAAATCCACCCAAATTGTTTTGTGCCACAACGTAGACCAGGTTTTACCGGATCTAAACTGTAGTCCACTTCCTGGTACCAAATTGTCAGGTGCGTCGGGGGTTTTCAAAAGTAAACACCTTCGGGCTTCCGCAATGCCAAACGAAGCCTTGCACGTAATGCCAAACGAAGCCTGGCACGATCTGCCAAATTTCCAAACATGGTAAACTAGCATTGCTTCGGCGCGAGTATGAAGATGCACCAGTTTTTACACCCCTCACACATACGCCTGCCTCTAAAATTAGAAACCATTGTATTTATATTCCCATTTTACTAATAAGTTCACATGAAAACTGTTAGAAGCAGAGATAGTCCCTGAATTTTAATTTCAACATATTTTTCTGAATTTTAGGTACAGTCAATATAAAACTTTATGGACAATGGATTTTTGTGGGGTTTTTTTTTGTGGATGTATGTTTTATGTGTAAAATTTAGCTCCTTTTTTTGTGCTGCTGCAGCTCAGTGAAAACCGTGGCAGCCTGTTGCATTATCTGGTCACATCAGTCATTGCATATTCAACACATTGTCGCAGAGAGGCCTATTTGTATAGCTTTCAATATACAGTAGTGTACGTGTTTGCTATTAAGGCTTCTTTTAATCATGTGTAGCTTCTTTTTTTCCCCTCCAGAAATACACAGGGCAGTGCTGCTGCTGCTTGCTTTGAATTGATTCTAATCAGTGGTGCCATGATGGGATTGCATGAAGAAAAGAGAAAAATATCAAGACAAGTCAATGCTAAAAAGGACTGTTTGAGACAAAATGAGATAAACATTAGAAACGGGATGGGGCAGACTATAAACTAGGCATTTTTTAATGAGTTTTATCGGCTACTTCGGTTTGTTTCTCCTCCAAGTCCCACTTTTTAAAAAATTGTTTGTCACCTTTCCGTGAAGTGAATAAACACTGCTTTTGTGTGTTGTCATACCTCAGTGTGAACATTAGACGCACCATATAAAAGGAGTAGATAAGAAACGACTATTTTGTATCGCGAATGGATATTGTTTACAAGGAGATAGATGGATGTCGTGATGGCTCTGTGCGCTGAGCTGTAAATGAAGAAAAGAAAAATGCAGATCGGCACAAGCATACCACGTAGCGGAGGAAAATAAACTTCGGCATTCCCTCAGTCGCAATGAGAGAAATTGAACAATAGATGGACTACAGATGGAGATGATCTGCTAAATCGGATGTCGTCATATGTTTTGATATTGATTAATGGATGTACAAATTCTCCATTTAAAAAAAAAAAAAAAACTGTGCACAAGGGTTGGGGAGTAAATCAAAATTTAATAGCGATTTCATGACCATAATTGAAGATAAACGATTAAGCGTGTCACGTGTATGTCATTCTCCACTTTTTGAGCATGTTTTAAACTTTAAACACCCTATTTAAAGATTACGAAAACTAAACATGCAAAAAAAAAAAAAAGACACACATTAAATAGCTATGTTGTTTCAAAATATCACCAATGCTATGGTGATACTACAATTTAATGTTAAATGTGACTGACAGCCTTGTGGAAATTATAATTAAATTTCAGGATTGATATTCCTTCCAAAAATGAATATCCACATACAAATGCTCTCGGGACACATATAGACACTCAACAGCACATATTTTTCCCAATTTGTGAAAAACCTCAATTGCAACTTCTTCTACCTCATTGTGCGCACTCCAGGCATGTGTGGCACCATACTGCCCCCGAGAGGCCAACATGCACACTGCAGAAACTGCATTTTACTAAATGTGTGCATAGATGCAATAAAAGTACGGCGTTGCAGCTTCTGGATACGCTGCAGATGGGAAGACGAGGTCATTTTGCTGCTGATGTTTTAGGACTGATGTCAAAAATATCTTCAAACAGCAACAATTCTTTCCTTTCCTTTCCTTCCATTAGACAGCTCCCTGATATGGCTCGACTTGTGTTCCACATTCCAGACACTCCTTGAACTGAAACTGGATGAACTGGGTTTGATATTGGCAACCCAAGTGAACTTTACTGTGAAGTGTAAACGTCTTATTGCTTCATGATGTTAATTCGTCTGAAGATTGTCGATACTGTTTTGAATGACCATACGTTGTGCACGCTTCACTGTGTGTAGCAGTGCCGCGTGGTGCACACACTCGTGTGTCTCAGTGTGTGTATGTGTGTGTGTCTCCTCTAAATGAACATCCATAGTTCATGTTGGCAAAACATGCAAAGGTTACTGTAATGTCAGACGCATGCCAGAGGGGAGTGTGGAATACCACATTAGCATAATCCATAGACAACTGTCCCATTTACCAAGCTTGCTGTGCTGGGCTGACCAGTACTGCACTGCAGGAGCACATGGCTGCATGTGTTTGCGCTCTGCATGAAACCGGAGTGACAAACTTCATATTTCACTTGAAAATATTTTGACTACAGTGGCATTTCTGTTGTTTTTGTACTCCATTTTTGTTTTGTTGCTTTTTAGTATATTTGTACATATTTTTGTACTGCTATTGTGTTGCTTATAGTATCGTATTTTCCGCACTATAAGGCACATCGGATTATAAGGCGCACCTTCAATGAATGGCCCATTTTAAAACATTGTCCATATATAAAGCGCACCGGTTTATAAGGCGCACCTTCAATGAATGGCCCATTTTAAAACATTGTCCGTATATAAAGCGCACCGGTTTATAAGGCGCACCTTCAATAAATGGCCCATTTTAAAACTTTGTCCATATATAAGATATATACATTTGGCCCGCGGGCCGGACTTTGGACACGCCTGCTGTAGTGGCTCAATACTGGCCCATATATAAGCCGCACCTGATTATAAGACGCACTGTCGGCTTTTGAGAAAACTGGAGGTTTTTAGGTGCGCCTTATAGTGCGGAAAATACGGTATTTTATTTTACCAGCAATTCCTTTTATGCTCATATTCTTGCCGTCAAACCGGATTGCAATCACCGTTATTTCTTCAATAAATCTGAGGACTCACTGAAATAGTTGGAAGTTAATATTAACTCCAGAAAATTCTAAAAAAATATTTTGATGATTACTTTGATCACTGTAATTGCATCTATAACATTGATGTACCGGTATAATAGGTTTTTATTTCATTATATGCAATCATAACTTTATGTAAGGCTATTATCCTTACCTTTCTTTGATGACTGCCTTTATTAATATTCATACAGTCACTGAAAAGGAAATTATTGCAACGCCAACAAAGGTGGAAACAACTCATGGATCTGTACCAAATTGTAATGAGTGCTTCATTGGCCCATGTAAAGTTTAGTGTGGTGCAATCCTGCAAACTAACACAGAAAAGCTAATGAAAGCCTATTTTTTTATTGTGTAGTAAAAAAAAAAAAAAAAAAGAAGACATATTTTGTTATAATATGCCCTTTGGGAATCACTAGCTTATTGAAATCAGTGAACTACTATTTGCAGCATTTACTGTTAATTATGTGTTTTATGATACTTGAGGTATATAATGCTTAGGTTGCCCTCTTACTTGCGCTGAAGAAATGAGTCTTGCTAGGAGGAATTATTCTTTAAATAATTATATGCATCGGCTGCACAGGAAGCTCTAAAATGGAACATAATTGTGTTTTTTACAGCATTTCTCTTCTCAGTAAAATGGTCTTGTTTTCAGGTAATGGCAGTTTGTACTTGCCTAACATGTTTTGTAATTAAGCCCTGTTATGGTTTCCTTCAGACATCGTCGACTGACACGGATTGTAGTCATTGCTCATCTTTTGAGGCGGAAAAGGAGACTAATGCAGAAAATGCAACATCTTCTAGTCTTCCATCATTTCTGTTCCTCTCCACTTGTGTCCAACTTGCTGTGTTTTTGTCATTTTGTGCTAGTATCGGTTGACCTTGGATGGTGACTGCAGTGTCTATCTACTCATTAAGTAGTAAAGATGAATGATTCTATTATGGCAAGAGGGGGAGAAAGAAGAGGAGACGATTAGTGGTAATTAACAGTGGAGAGGGTGAGGCGCACTGGAGGGCACCCTGACCCCAACTCTGGAGGCAGCAGAGGGTAATAACAGAGTGTGTGAGCAGATAAGATTTAGAAATATAGAATAGTATCCGCAGTTTGAATTTGGGGTATTGATGTTTGCATATTTGCATTAAGAGTTGTATTTATATTTTGAAACATAATTGCCAAAATTCATGTTTATGTCTGTGCTGAACTTGGAAAATTCCAACTATTGCTGTACTAGAGCAATAGTAGTATTGGCTCTTTGTTGACGTTTAAGTCGGCCTTCGTGATTTGATGGACATTTGCCTTGTAAGGCATTGTCATATTTTGACTGTGGATGTCATGCTTTGGCTTTTTAAAAAGACAACATACTAAAAAGCACCAGGGACATTAATCTATCTTTTAACAGAGGGGTGTCAAACTTATTTTTGTCACGGGCCACATCATAGTCATAGTTTACCTCAAAGGGCCATTCAAATTGTCAACCCAAATAAATGTCTCATATTGTATATATCGTATAGGCTACACAAGTTTTCAAAACAAAGACTAATAAAAACTGTTCAAATATTTAAAAATGAAATATTGAAATCAAATCAAATATTTAAAAATATAAATCATTTTTAAAAATTAATGGTAATAAAAGTTGCTTTTTAAAAGTGAAAACAATTTGAAGTTTTGGAATTGACATATAAATTTGATGCACAATTTCTTCGCGGGCCACCTAAAATGATTTGGCGGGCCGTATCTGGCCCCCGGGCCTTGCCTTTGACACGTGTTTTAACAGCTAGGACTGTAATTTGTATGTTTATGTTTTGAAATGTTCAAGGAGACTTGGAATAAAGCTTGGATTGGAATCAGGGCTTCCTTTGACAACCAGATACAAATCTCCAGTTCTTACATATATCAGATGTTTATCATAGGAAGATATTCAGTATGGCCTCTAATGGATCAGCCAGAAAAAGTGGAGAATGTCCTCTGAGATAAATTGTGGTGTTTTGATTTGTTTTCACAAAAGATTATTAAAAAGCAACAAACAGGTCAGTTTTCTCCTAATTACGATACAGTATTGTTTGTACAATTTTCGATAAGTTTGGGAAATTTTCTCTGTACTGACAAATCATGAGGGGATCCAGCTGGAGTGCATCGAGGTGAAATGTCAACAGCCAGCAAAATCAGTGTTTGACTCTTGACCCTCGATGTGATGTCACTCGCTCTTCTGGAGCCCTTTGACGTGGCCAGGGAGCTTATTAGGCACAAAGGTCTGGGAATGGAATAACCTCAAATGCCAAGTCAATACAACATCAACTCTGATGAACATATTGTGATTATGTTCCTTCTTAATTGGGGATTTTTCTTTCTGCCGATTTGCACTATTTTAGCACTTGAGCATCAAAAAGAAATTCAAGGTTACTCCTGCCGCTTGTCCTTCTTTTTCTCAGGAGCCGAGTTTGATTTATTCACTCTGCCTACCTTGCTCTTTTTTTCCCTCCTCCCCATCAGATCTTGAGGTAAATTGTCAGACATGTAATCCTTTGGGTACTACTAGTGGGGATCCCTCACACGTGAGTCACATACTCTTAGAAATGTGTGTGTGTGTGTTTGTTTGTAATAGCGGTGTCAGCAACAGCAGACAGCACCTGGTCTTGAAAATGAAAATCCATCAATAATCGATAAAGTGCTGTTCAATAGACTAAGAGATAAGACTACAGTCCCTTTCAGAATTCAGTGAGCATTTGTAAAAGCAGGAGATATTTTAAGGTATTTTGCAAATTGCCAAAGTGCTGCTGCTTCCTGGGCGTCTCGACAGAAATCACTATGCCTAGGAAATAGCCGGTTTGAGGAATATGCAATGTTGAAAAGTCAATTGTGTGTGCTAGGGCCTCTTTTCCATTTCGCTCACTCTGACACACACACACACACACACTGACTGCCCTCTGTGTATTCACCTGTTCATTCTGTTTATGACTTCCTCAGCATCCCCCGGCTCATGTACAGGATTGTCTTTATGGTAGTCGTGGTGATGGTGGTGGTAAAGTGGGGGTGGGTGTAAGGGGAAGGGGGGTCACACCGCAGGGGCAGAAGCATACATCAAAAACTATTACCCATAATGACCTCTTATTCCACACTGCTCGTATCCATTTCCTTTTCCTTTTCTGACATTTATTTTATGACTGCTTACATATCAAATATTTAAATAAACAGAATCTGGTGCTTGGGCTGAGGTTTGCCCAGGGGTGATGGTGGGGGAGAGCGAAGGAGGAAGGGGATGGATGATGACATTCATTTCGGAAATGAGCAAAGAAAAAAGAACCGGCGAGAAGGGAGGATAAAAAAAATGCTTCGCTTGGCTCCAATCAAAGCGGGCGGAGGAGGGCAGCATGTTTTTCCGCTTACGCCTTGCAGCGGCGCTGACAGACGGTTGTGTATGCACATTTGTGCATGATTGCGGGTGTTGATGCGTGTTTGCACACTGTCGCAAGGCTCATCCGTCAGCGTTTCTTGGGGACTCGCGAGGACGTGGGAGAAGGCCCTGGTGGCTCATAAAATGCAGCTCGCCGCACTGAAGCAATATCAATTGCACAGCAATCGCAAAGAACGCCAAGTAAAGTAACACGGGTGAAGGAAACATCAAGAACATGACGGAGAAGCTGGAGGGAGGGGGGGGGGGGGAGCACCGTTGGGATCATAGATTGTGGTATAGTTCTGGTTTAGTCCGCAGTTGAGTCCCGTTTTGTGTCAATTATTTACTGAAATTCACAATTTACAGTCGGGCTTGATTTGTGTCAATGGTGTCACTCTCATCTTCATATCGTGCATCCTCCTTGGCTGACACTGACAGCAGTGCTATTGCTGTTGGCAAGTTCTTGCTCTTACTGTTAATCATACACATCCAGTGTCACAGTGAAAAAAAGCTGAAGCCATTAGTAGTTGTTTTTTTCCCCCCTCTTGCCTTCTCTCTTCCACTTTATTGTACTTTATTTTCATATCAACGCCCCACCGATTTTGTTTTGATGTATGAGATTTTGTAGGGCTGTCAAAACAATCATAAAAGATGAAGATTTTTTTAGGTGTTTTTAGGCTAAAGTAGAATTATTTTAAATAAAGAAACTCTGTATTAAGCAATTTTTCAGGAGGCATTTAGGATGCTCTAGAAATCGCAAGCCCCAGGCAGCCCCTGAGAAAGGTAGAAAAGAATAAACTGGTAGCAAGAAAAAGTGGGTGTGCACTTTTGTGCAAACTCACGCTGTATAGAGAGCAGTTCTCAGGTTTAGGCACCCAGTCTTGCACCGGCTGGCGTCAGTGGGAGGCCCATTACTGTCAGAATAATCTTAAAATAATTAATTGCAAAGTCGACGCATTTTAAAGAGTATTGTAATTGAATCCTAAATTAGGCTTAGGAAAGGGGACGCGTCCTGCTTTGCTGCAAGTCTGTTCCCATTCTCTGCTCCTGCACGCACACACATATGCACATCAGTGGGTCATGCTCACAAGCATGCAAAAACATGCAAAGGAAATGCTAATGAAATGCATATTTGGAGGCGAAAGGGGCCATCTATAATTTAGCTGTGCTCTTTGAATGTGAATGATGTGTGTGCAAGGGCTGTGATTTATTTTTGTTGTGCAGAGGGATAATTCTGTCAGAGTAGGCTTTTATTCTTGTAAACAAATGTGGGGAAAGAGCAGAATAAAAGTAGAGTAATAAAGTCAACAGAATAGTATGAATGCGATTAGCTGCTGGCATGAATAATTGGCAAGGGACGGAGGAGTTTGATGAAAGAAAGATGACAGATTGGAGACCCAGGGTATTGCCTGATGAAAGTGTGGCTTAGCCCCTAAGTACTTAAATCATTTATTTGTTTTCAGCGTTTGTATCCTTTTTTGGGTGTCTTACATGTGTGTGTATACATATATGTGTGTATATATGTATATATATATATATATATATATATATATATATATATATATATATATATATATATATATATAATTGTTTTGTATTTATTGTTTTATTATATATTGTATTCTTACTTTTTTTTATTTTGTTTGTTTGTTTTGCTACCTTTTTTGTACAATTGCTTTTTATGGACTGGGTACCTGAGGCGTTCCAGGTAGATGTAGCCCAGAAACCCAAATATTCTCCAAACCTGGATCATATTGGCCCCCATGCTTGACATGAGCTGTTCAATGTGCTTTCACTTACACATGCCCCTACCCACATGGCTCATGCTGCTTGACCCCTCAAGAACTGCAGACTATTGAACTTTCGGGATCAAAGCTCCAGGGAAAGCTCTGCCCTCCATTAATGCCGGCCCTGCTCCATTATTCTGGCAGGAGCTTGGAAAGAAAGATGGCACTGGGTGGAGGGTCAGGGATACAGTTTATCAATGTAATAAGCACTCAACAGATGGAAATAGTTGAAAAGTCACTTGGATAATGTGCAGGTGAAGCATTTAGTTCAAGGTTTATAGACTCTAAAACAACAGCATTGGAAAAAATAGAAGACATAACTTGTATTTTTCTGGTTAAAACTGTAATTTAAGTTGGAGTAAATAAATATTCATGGGCGTCATGAAGAACTTGAAGCAAGCACTCTGAGCCTCTTATTTGGAGAACTCAGCGTAGTAAGAGTCTTTTTGTTTCCCTTAAAATGATACTATATGTTAGTAGTGTAAAAAAAAATAATTGTAGCATTCTTATAGCAGGAAGGAGTCCAACCGCTGCATCGACATGATGGTCCCAGCTGATATTTACCAAGCTGTGCAGGGCCAGGTTCACTATCATTGAGATGTCTTTTTAAAATCAAAATACCATGGAATTATTTAGCTGTGCCTCAGGAATAGAATAGGGCTGCATGTGGATGACAAATCCAACATTCCTCACGCTACGTTCCAAATGTTTGAAACACATTCAAGTCTGATTTGGCCCATTTCTGACAGCTCCAAACTTGGCTCCCAAGCTCCCATTCTCTCTCCCCTGGCTGACTGAGATGAATAACAGCAGACAGGACAATATTGTGGTCGAGCTGAGTATGGCTGACTCTTCTGCCTCTGTGATCCCTCTATCAATAAGGAACACAGGCCTGTCAGAAGGCCTGCCAAGCGTCTGGCTGTGCTCTACACAACATCTGGAAACAGATGGTGCACACTGATCACAGACATACGCAAACACACAAGCGTGTGTGCACTCACACACACACACACACACACACACACACACACACATAATACTTACGTTTGAGAGATGCGAGGGCATATTTGTAAGGCATGTTATGACCTTACTGATTGGTTGACTTGTGTAAGAGCTCTGAGGTAACTTAACATTCCGCTCAACATATTTGTAGCTGAAGTTGAATCCACCTTGAAATTCAATCCATGTTTTGGGGGAAAAATATGGCTCTGAAGTTGCATAAAACTTTAGAGTTGGAGCAGTCATCATGCATGGCATAAATTTGGTTTTATATTTTGTTTTTATTTGCGTGTCAGTTTATAACATTAATAAAAGTGAGATATGTGAGTCAAATTGGTGATGCAACTCCCTGTCGTCATTAAATTTGAGAGTGGAGAACAGTATGCATGTTGTAAGAATATGTTCATACGCACAGAAACAAACATGTCAAGTTTTGACCTCACTTTAGAAGGGGATTGTTTTGTTTTTTTGCGGTACCAGAAAATGTTGCGTCGTAAGATTGAGCGTAATGATTTCACAGATTAGTTTTAGTCATGCTAGAGTGTGTTGTTGGGTTGACCAAGCTACTGAAATGCATCAACAGGATTGGAAGAGCAAAAAAAAAAAACCCACATTTTTTATTTTAAAAACATATAATAAACAGGAAATTAAAAAGAACACAAAAATTACCAGTCGCCTCATTGTAGGCTTTTGTTGACTGTCAGTTTTCCTTCCTTAGTTGAATTCATCCCCGTTTTCTCTCCACCATGTTATTACTGTACATGCAGCCTAGATACGTATGTTGCTACACCTGGGAAATATGTACTACCCTAATATGTCTATCCATCTATTTTCAATACTGCTTTGCCTCATTTGGGTCCAAGGTGAGCTCGAGCCTATCCCAGCTGACTATGGCCAAGAGGTTGGTATACATACTGAACGTGTTCCTAGCCAATCACAGCCTTGAATATGTTGAGTTAAAGACACACGCACACGCAAAAACATACTGTAAAAGGTCACTGAAGGTTCATATTTACTTATTCTGACCACACACATAGTTTGGACATTTTAGATTCACTCTGTGGTTCCACTGTTGTTGAATAATGTATTGAGTAAAAGTATGCCTTTAGGATTCTTAAATCTCGTAATATCCATTGATAACAGTTGAAACAGAGGATGATATAAACAGTTATTATGTGAGTAATTCAATCCAGTATTGATTGTTAATTTGAATCAGTTTGCTTGTGAATATTTTTTTATATGGAGTTGTGTGCTATAGATTAAGATTTCCCACTGAGTCTTGACAGTGAAGGAGGCAGCCAATGGTGGTTTTGCAACAGAGCCCCCACAGGCCTGGAGCCTTTTCCACCGTTCGACCCTGCTCCCCCACCTCGCGTTCCTCCAGACTTTCTGTGATTGATTCTCAGTCAAGGTCAAGGAGATGGAAGGCCTGGCTCAGACTCACAGGGCCTGGAGCCTCCCACACGGTGACCTATAGGGGCTGCAGTGGCGGGTGGGTGCGGTTTTCTGGGCCTCACTATCCAGGCCAAGGAGCTTTTTTGGGTGGCGAAATTTTCACAGCGGGGTGGGAGAGTGGAAGCTCACATTCATTACAGGAGAAAACCAAGGCCCATGTCTGCTGCAGCTGCTCCAGTGACCTCTTTGTAGAGGTGTGCGGGGGGTAGCAAGGTTGGGTATTGCTGGAGTGTGTGTGTGTATGTGTGCAAGTGATCATTGCACACAAGCTTGAAAGACACTTACTGCTAAGGTTATTATAGCCATAAAATAAGAAAAAATAAAATAAAATATGTACTTTAAAACAAGAGCTTTTGAGGTTGATTTTAAATCTAATTTGTAACTTTGCCCAACGAAATAACCCACAAGCACGTTTTTTATCCGTCCGTCCGTCCGTCCGTCCGTCCGTCCGTCTATCCATCCATCCATCCATCCATCCATCCATCCATCCATCCATCCATCCATCCATCCATCCATCCATCCATCCATCCATCCATCCATCCATCCATCCATCCATCCATCCATCCATCCATCCATCCATCCATCCATCCATCCATCCATCCATCCATCCATCCATCCATCCATCCATCCATCCATCTATCCATCCATCCATCCATCCAATCAACCATCCGACTGTAACTCACAGATAAAAGCGAGTAGGCAATTAGCTTGTATATGTATAAAAGATGATCGTATCAATTTTTTTTTTCTCTAATTCATTATTAAGGTACATTTTCTAGCTGAGTTGTCAGAGCCGAGGCCCTCGTGTGTCATGCTGTGCTCGATAATGAAATCAATTTGGTTTAAATTGTTTCAGGTGACTTTTAATGAGTATCTAATATCCGCCCGAGGTAAGGTCAGGATATCTGTTTATTTGTGTGCCTGTGTATGTGTTTTTTTTCTAATGTGATGGATCACCCACCGAAGAAATATGGATAGTTCCACCCTGGAGGACTGGGCAGTGCTCCAAAACAAACTGCCTGAATGTAAATCCTTGTTTTTAGTGGGGAGCCTCTTTAACTACATCATGTGTGTGACCTAGTTTGACAAATCTGTTGTTTATAGGTGCGATGCATTTGGTATTTATTGATTATTTGATGAAAGACGTTTTCATTGAAAGCCTTTATCTGTTTTTTAGGGGTGCTAAAGAAAATCAAAGGCTGAATAACAAAGATGGAGGAGCGCTATTGTGTTGTGGCCTTAGATAACGCATTCATAATTCACAGTGCTCCCACTCCCCCAATGGCCAGCCTCAGGAGCTCGTTAAGCTTTGCCTTACAGGGCTGACTAATGGATGGCAGAGAAAGCCCCCTCAGGACCCTTTAGCATCATTTGTGTTGGTCTGCTCACTTAGTATTCACTTATGTATTTTCACCCTACTCTGAGCACAATATCATGAATAACCACGGCTAATTCATAAACACACTTGGCAATACAGGACTTGGCTCATTATTCAACCTGTAGAAACACACTTCCCCTCTAATACCATTCCATTAGCAAAGATGGTGATTCCCTTGAATAGGAGAGGAATCGAGCTTGCATGTTTAGTAGCTGTAATTCAGCGAGGATTACCGAAGACTCGAGTAAGCAAAAGGGCAGCACTTATGGGAAAAAAAAAAAGGTTACTGTTTTCAGGAAAGATGGTTGTCTTGTTGGGACGATGACTAACAGTAGACAGCAAACACAAACAATGAATGACAAGAATAGAAAGAAATCAGGAAACTAAATATAAGCAAACACATGACTGTGGCTGAGGAAGCTGATACGAAATCTAAATCAAAAGATAATCTTGACAATTTTACTTTAATATTGATATTCATCAGCTTCCTACCTTGTGATTCTTAGTCAATATTATGAGGCATTGTTTACAAATCTTCAAATAGATAAATCTAATTAATAATAATATATAATTTAAAGTAATATGGGCTAATTAATTATTTCAATTTGGTACCCCTTTTAAAATGTTCTAGGATCAAAGACATCACAATCAAATGTGAGATCTAGCTTTGATATTTGAGTTGGAACTGGAGGTACAGCTGTAGGAAGGTTACACTGAACATTGCATTTGAGGCCCATTGTTTTCCTCCTCTTCTTTCGCTCTCGGTTTCGTAAGAGCCTCCCTCCATGGGGTTCTGGGGGCCGAGGAGCACATTCCTCTCGTTCCTCCATGGCCACTAAATGAAATGGGTTCCAGTGTTGAAGCAGGCGGAATGCATCAGGCCTAGTCCATGTTAGTAAAAGACACCATGAAAACCAGCAGGCAGTATCCATATTAGTAAACGCTAACTGAGCAGATGTGTTGGAAATATGTGGAGTGAAACTAACTTTAAATGTATTTTGTATAAAACTGTACACTATTATATTTATGTGACAAATCCAGCCGGAATACATTAAACCTTACAAAACAGCATCTTTGAAGGAGATTTGACTAGCAAATTTGAGGTCTCTTCTTGCGCTGTTTCCTCCCCACAGTTTGCTTTTATTTGTTTTCATTTTCTAATGGGGTGTCACAAGCATGTCAGATGGATCTCATTTTGTCATTGAGTTCCCCCCCCCCTCCGTCTCTTCCTCCTATTTTTGTCTCCAGCTCTCATTCAGCAAAGGAAAAGGGCTCTGGTGACCCTTCGACCCCAATCTCACTTGAGACAGATGAAGCAGCCGCTCTCCTCCCTCCCCGTTTCTCCTCCTCCTCCTCCTCCCTTCTCTTAATGACGTCTTTGTGATGGCCGTGACGAACCGTGCGATCTGCAACTTTCCCTCGCGTTTGCGGGAGGGGGCTGGGAAGGGTGAATTATGATCATGTGTGTGCGTGGTGTAAATATTGGTGTCAAACGCAGAGGGTACACCTCTCGCCAACACTGAGCGACACGGCGGAGAGAGCAATTATGTGCATTGCGCCAAACACAAAAGCATAAGGGTTGTCTGCATTACGGCAACCTCTTATCTGACTTCTCTCTCGCGCTCAGTCTGCCTCTCATTCTAACCTGCCAAACATGCACTGTTTATCTGGGAGCCTCCACCCACCTCCTCCGTCTCCTGCTCTCTCCTCAGATAATCTCATCCTCATAACCTATGCATGCATATTGAGCTAAAGGAGGGATCCAGCTAGCTCCTTGCGGACCGGAGCGTCTCACTGTTATTTGTTACGGGACTTTTTCCTAACAAGGCATGCGTGCTGAGATGCAGTTTATGATGCAAAGTGAATCTCGGAACGCCACCGCGCATACAGCCCGCCTATTTGCCGGCAAAATTGAGGCTCACTCACGCGACACATTTAGTCTTTAAGGTGGTATTAAAATAGGCTCTTGCTTAATAAAGGCCGGACAGGGAAGAGTTAACGTGCGGCGTTCTTCTGCTCTCCGCTTGATGACATCAGTATTGTCTCTGCATCCATGAAATTAATTTTTCTAATCTTAGTCAGCAGGAGCGGGGGAATTTGCACACATTAATATGGAACTCGATCTCGTCGCCCACTGCTCCTGTCTCTCTCGCTTTCTCCCTTCCTCCCCCATCTTTTCTCTCTCTCCCTTGTTCCTATTTTATGCTGTTTTCTAAAACAGGAGGCCCAAACGTAAGTGTTTTCAAGCCTCAAATGTCTAGCTTTGTTCTGCAGGCGAAGGCATCTCAAGGCCCACTGTGTAATAGGAATTGGAGAGTGCTTTGCTGCATGTTATAAATAAATAACATAAAAGACAAGAGTGATTGTCCCAGTAGACCGACGGCTCTGGCTGCAGCATGTTGATTCTCCGGAAAGAGACACACGCTGCACAGAGCGCTATAGACAATAATTATACTTATTTGTTTCTACTCCCAAATTCACACGGCTAAAAGGGTTTCATTACTCAGGAAAAAAAAGGCAGGTAGTATTTGCTCCCAGAGAAAAAGACATAATCAATAAAAAAGGTTTGATGTCTTTTAGGTAACATCTAAAGCTGTTTTAAAACGATCTGCCCCGTAAGCACTCCTCATCTTGTTAAAGTATAAATCCAAGTAGCAAAAGAAGTACATTGAGCTTTAGAAAAAACAAAACAATACTTACTGTAACGATTGCAACACTCAACCTGAAAATGGTTTTATGGAGCTGTCCAAGAGGAAACGCTTACTTTTTCCACACAGTGTTAAACTGCCAGGTACTATAAGGAAACATAATAGCCCAATGAATTGCTCTTTGGAGGATTAAACCATTTCTGAAGTAGCTGTTGCTCAATAAAGCAGCTTGTAGCCCATAAAGAACATCATGAAGGTTACAGGAAGACCATCGTACCGATGCAAACATATGGAAACGCAAATGGAAACACTCAAATTTTGGCACTGGAAATTAGCTCTGGAGCTCAGCCTTTTCCTAGAAGGTCGATCATCTGCGTTTCCATGCAAATCAATATTCTCATTAACTCAATGAAAGAAGCACTTTGAATGGGAAATTGCATTTCCACTGTATAAACCAGATAAGCTAACTTTTAAGATTGCCATGGCTAGACAATGTGAGGGGCAGTGGTCATGCATTGAGCTAACAGATATGGGGTCACTGTAAAAGTAATAATGCTTATGTTGGCTCACCCTGTTGCTGTGTTTTAGATCTGGATGTTAAAATGTGCTGGAATGATGCAAGGGGGATGTAACGGTTTGCATGGAATCTAAACTACAATGCTCCAAATATTGTCATCCATGCATGAAGCTCAATAGTGGGCATTTCATAACGCTGATGTTCACACATCCCACAATGCACTGCACCAAATGTAAACGACGCCATTTTGGCAAGATAGAAAACCAATGAATTTTCACATTGATAGTCAGAACGATCATGGCATAGTTATAGTCGTCAAAGAGTCAGAGAGCTTTCCATCGTAAATCCTTCCGTCAATATTGCTATACTATCCTACCAGCGTGGCGGCGGAAAAAAATGGGGATCAGTCAAAAGGAGTATTGCTCCGCATGTAAACACGTGTTTGTGGACACGGAACAGCAGTAAAGGGCTGATAGGAGAAGGGATGATTTTAACAAGTAGAAGGACAAAATGTAGCAAACTATTTGTGAATAATAATAATAATTATCATCATTATAATACAGTAGCTCAAAATAAAATGAATGGCAAGCATTGCCCAATATTGTTTTTATGTCTTATTTCATCCCAGCGTGTCTCCTAATCCACGTTTGATCCTTTTGTGTCTTTCTGCATAACAACTCGCAACATTAAAGTACGAAGGAGTGAAATCTGTTTTTCTAAAATAAAACTATTGTCAAATGAACTCCAAAAGCAATTTAACAGGTTTCACCCCGTAGTAATTTCACCATGTTCTGTGTAATGGCTTTGTTTTGCAAAGAAAAGATACAAGCTCCCGAGACCGAGAATGCAAGTGAGAGAGAGAGAGGACTTCATAAATTGAATTTTAAATTTAGCAGTTGAAATTCTATTGCCCCCAACTCTCCCCTTCCATTCAGAGCATGCTCAGATGAACCAAACAGAAAAACACTTTTTTTTAATCTACTGTCCCCTCTGGCACAAACATGATTTTGTTCATGTCATATTCATATTTCCCCCCTAAGTACACTCATTTCTCTTAGGGGAGGAAAAAGGAATGTTTCAATTTGTCAAGAAATGTTTCTTGTGCTTTGAGGGAATCGGTGGGCATATCTCAAGGAAGCCTTCAGTGGGCTGAAATCTCATTTAGTGGAACTTGTCACGAGGGCAGATATGAGGCAGTGTTTGGGGAAGAGGAGAGTTAACTGGCTGCGTTGATAATGTCACATGTGGAAGATGGACTGATGTTTCTGCTTGCTTGTAATTTCACTGCAGCAGTTCTATTTGACAAATCCTCACTCTGTGTGTGTGTGTGTGTGTGTGTTATATTTGCGGGCATATTTGCGTTTAATCGAGCATCCACTTCTCCATTCCCAAAACCCAGAAGTTATTTTCTGATTCCAGTGCACTTTTAAGTGTTGCATTTCACTTTTTTTTTTTTTTTTTTGCAAGCCAATGTTGGTGTGTGTATACACTTGGCAGCATGTGCGAGGGGATTTACTTGAGTTGGCTCAGTAGTTGTTACAAGTGGAGGAGCTCTTGAGATGTAGCTGGTGAACTGAGTGGTGTTTGGGGGGGTTAGTGAGCCACTATAGCTTAGCGGGGCAAGTGTATTTTGGGTGCATATAGTGAAAAGACAATGGAAGCATTCTATTGTGAAAAGATTCGTCTTCTAGTGAAAACGATTTTTTTTCTCCAATTATAACTCATTGGCCTTTACATATGAGACATGCAGGAAATCATTTTGTAATGCAATTTTCTAATTCTCTTTCAGTATTGAATAGAGCTTTTCATCTATTGGTCTTACTGTGAATTTATTTTTTATATGATACAAGAAGCTACAAATTAGACATTCATATTAAGATTCATATTTTCCCCTTTGCTTTTTACTCTGGCTCATACCTTTAATGTACTCCCTTATGTGGATTTCTGACAAGTGCTTTTATATATTAGATATCAGCTTTTTCTTCTGGTAAAGCAGAGACATTGTGGCTTACAGAATTTAATGAAATGATGATGAAAGAGTTGTAATCATATCTGTACTGCTGAGGATAATTATTTTTGATCGACGCTGTCTGTGAGGTATTTAAAATATGTCCAAGGTTGAACACAGTGTGCTCCAGAATACTTGAAAACATTGCTAAGGTCGTCATATAAATACAGTATACCAATTAGCAAAGCAGCAATATTACCAAAACTATGAAAGAGTGTTTTAACAACTTTTTTCTCAGAAGAACAAGGAGTTGAATGGAATAATAACTGCACCTTAAATTTTTGCTACCCATTAACTATGTGATAGAATATTAAACAGACTTCTTGGGTTTATCTAAAGCAAGCTAGAAATAATTGACCTGACTGTTTCATGGAAGGAAGTAATGTGAGAAAATTGTAGCGGTGTAACGATTCATTGATTAATCAACAAGTTGTTAATTATTTGTGATAATTAATTAATAATTTATCTTCAAATGCAAAGTGTCCAAATGATAACTTTTCGAGTATAAATATCCGATTAATGTAGTTTTCCACAAACGTTGGACTGATTATCTTTTTGTGGAATCAAAATAAATCAATTGCTTTTTAAAAGAACAATCAACATTTTTGTCGATTTTTCTGGCATGCTTCAGACTAAACCAATTAATGAATCATAATTAATTTATGGTTGCGCATCGTCAATCTAAAATAATGCCCTGTTTTGAAAAAAAGATGGACATTAATGATTAATGGACAAATGAATTTATATTTAATAAAATAATGGTTAGTTGCAGCCGTAGAAATGAGCATAATGCCAACCAGCTTGCTACATTTCTCAAAACAGCCTTTTTTTTTCCCTGTTAGACTTGTGAAATTCTGCTTGTGTTGACCTTTGCAAGATAATCCTCTCTCGCATCAGGCCTCAAACACCTCCATACTGCGAAACAACTTTCAGACCCCCTTGTGTTCTCTCCTCACGCCTTTTCTGGCTCTCTTTCACCATCCCTCTCACTAGCCAAACACCCTTTTGCACACACTTTTCCTTCACACACTGCGAAATAGCCCAAACTACTCCAAACACATGCCTCGGTAGACAAAACCACTTTAAAAGCCAGACCGCCGAACGGTCTGCACGTAACCTGCTGAATAAAGTGCTTCCATCCCCTGACATGTCTTCTTGATATTAGCCTGGCAATATGAGGCAGTGGCAATTTCTTCTCCACACTCGACGAGGTGATATTGAGCTGGGGAGGAGGGAGTTGGCAGCGGTGGGGTGGTGGTGTTAGTGGGGTGTGTGTGTGTGTGTGTGTGTTATGCTCAGTGGAGACAAGAAAAGGAGAGAAGCAAAAGTGTGTGTAAGGAACAGTAGGAACAAAATGTCATAAATCACACATGATCCAACATAGTGGCAGTGAGACAAAAGGGTGAAAGCCTGAGAGGAGAAAGGCAGTGCAGGGGAAGTCGGCATTATCTGCCCGGCCGACACACAAACACGTCGCTACAGGTGACGGATTAGCCTGGACTGATCCCGAATTTTCCAGTGTCTCACCAAGACCCCCTCAAATCCCCCTTAAAAAGACACTGAAATACTCACTGTGAAATGAATTGATGACACCTTCTCTTGCAAGTGCTCTTTGGATTGCTTTGACTACTTGACTGTCGTGAATTTCCTCCAGGGCTTCCAACTTGAATTGCTTTGTCACTTGAAGCCGGTCCCTTATTTTATAATTCATAACAGTGGAATGTCTATTTTGTGCTGTTTTGCTGTAAGCAACAACAAGTGAGGTGGCGATGTAGTCAAGTGATTATTGGCCCTGTTGGTCTGCGGTTGTAGGCTATAAAGTTTTTTATTGCTATTGTTTCTTGTTGCTTTAAACCACTTTTACCGCCATTAAAACCTTTTCAGGCATTATAATCAAGATGCGTTATAATTAAATGGTTTCATTTTGGCCTTCTTCCAGCAAAGTTTCCTCCCCAAAGCAACGCAATAAACATCTTTGCTAAGTAATTCCATTTGTAGTTCATTCATGACCTGCAGACATCCATTTAAGGCCTCCAATCAACATGTCATTATAAGATAAATCAATTGTTGATGCGGTTTAGAGGGTGTGCACTTAATTGACCTATGGCAAAGGCTTCAGCCTGCTTGATGATGGTTGAATTAATTTTATTATATACAATTACAATTATAATTTGCAATCGAAGACACTTAAGTTGTTTATGTTTCATTTCTTCTCCACAGGTGTCCTCATTGGACTTCATGGCAATGAAGCGCTCACAACTTTACGGGATGGCCAATCATCCTTACTCGAGCCCACAGCAGCCAGCGGGTGGGCCTTACACTCCTAGCCAGCCGTATACTCCGCCTCCCTCGCATCGTTATCCAATGAGCATGCCGGGAAGAGGTCAAATGGGCATGGGCGGCATGCAGTATCCTCAGCAGCAGGTATGATCACGCACCAATATTTTTTTTGTTGCGTAAGGCAATGACAATGCATTGTTAGTTTCTGTAGAAAGGATAATAAGAGATGATGCAATAGTTAGTTAATTGTCACTCGCTTCACTACCAAAACTAGTTCATCAACATCTAATAGATTCACTCAGTGGTAGAAGAGAGACATCTAATCCAACTTTTCAACGCAGTAAATCATTTGACGGCAATATTGTTTTGGGGAAAAAAATATCCTAAAATGTTGGTCTGTTCATTTCTGTCCAAGGACATTTTCTATTTGCTTTGCATTGAAATGCAATTGAATGAATTTTTCCAGTGTTAAAATTATTTACCTTTGTGTCTACTATTTTATTCAGCTCTCTACTGATATCTAAATAAATCTTTAATCAAAAAAATGTTTACTTTTGAAGACACTATTATATATCAATCAAGATTAAATAATTACAAAACCTATAAATAATTAGATTTTTTTAAATCTATTCCTCACCCTTGGAATAAAACAAAGATTAGAAGTTAGGTTTTAAATGTGGTGCTTCTTGCTTGTGTATTACTGCTCACGTTCTGAGAGTATGTAAAGGTAATGCTAAAAAATAAATTTGATTCAAATGTAAAATATGTAGTACATTTCGCTCGGCTGACATTGGGACCATTGTTACAAGCTGAGATTTGCGATTCCTACATAAATGTATGTCACCAGAGGCCCTCATTCATACATACTGTATGTCCTCATTCAGACAGAGTCCGCGTTAACATTTCACAACATTAAAGTACAACATGTAATGTGGTGAGCGTGAAAAGATTTATGTTTGCGGTGCTAAAGCTGTCTAATAACAGTCGTTTGTGGTCGTTGTGGTTTTATGAAATGCTTCACCGTCAAACAAGTTTTTTTTTTTCATGCTCCTGGAAAAAACATAAATGTGACATCCATGGTTGTCATCAGGCAGTAACAATATATTTTTTTCCCCCCTTGAAGGCTTTATAGGTTCAATTTGAGACAAGGTCTAAATTACTAAGCAGTGTGTATCACAGTCTGTGCTGGTGTCACTTCTGGTCATAACTCACTTTGTTTTGGACTCCCACTGGTGAGGTGATGCTCGGAGTAGAGGGTGTACATTTCACCTTTATCTTTTTCCCATTAAGTGTTTCATTTCATATTTCTATTAGCTGCTTGCTTGTTATCAACAAGTGTTTTCATGTGGATTACTCCCCCATGGAGGCATCACAATGAGCTTGTGTTAGAGACAATGATGCGTCATAAATAAATCTTATTTTGTACAAGGATGTGAACATTTAGTAGAACATCCGCTTCGTATTAGTTGCATTGTGTGCTAGTAGGTTTGTAGAACATTTACAGAATGAAGTCAAGCTTCTTATATTCTATTGACTTGTGTGTGCGCTCATGAGCAAGTGTGTGTTTGTAAGACTGAGAGGTGCTCGGTGTCCTATGTTGCCGCTGCCTGCTATTTACTGTGACAGCTTGGTCGCTTCCATTGGACTTGGACAGCTCACACCGAGGCGAGTGCGCTTCTAAATATAGCAAGACCAGAGAGAGAACGAGTGGGAGAGGGAGAGGAAAACACATTAGCATGCAGATTTCTTGCATTTTTAATGAACATTAAGTAGAGACGCGTGCTATGTATACTGCATGTGAACAGTTAGACATTCTGAAAAAAAAGGATTTGCAGGCTTTCGAGGAATATGGAGATTTTTAAAGTGCAGGGAGGTGTCGCAACAAAATTCACAGCAGATGACAGATTTTGTCAGCGCTATAATTGGCGCATTGAACATTGACCTTAAATATTGATTTGTCATTGTTGTCACTATAGCAGCTACAGCAAATGATGTAACAAAAACAACTATCATGGGCAATCCACATTATTTCCAAACGTCTAAGAAACATTTATTCTTATTATTAATAGTACTCAAGTGGGACTACTGTTATTTTCGAGCAAAAAAACTCATTTTTTTCGCGGACCACATTGTAGTCATAGCTTCTTTTGGAGGGCCATTATGACTGTCAACCCAAATAAATGTATGAGCACCTCATATTATATACAGCAAAAGCTACAAAACAAACTGACAAATAACTCGTTTTCAAATCAGACGAGTAAAAACTGGTCAAATATTTAAAAAAAAAGATATTATTAAAAGTGAAGACAATTTGCAATTCTAGTAATGACACACGAATTTGATGCACAATTTGTCTTCGCGGGCCACATAAAATGATGTAGCAGGCCGTATCTGGCCCCCAGTCCTTGAGTTTGTAATGATAATCCAAATAAATCCCGGTAGGGTTTCCTCTTAACGCAAATATTAAGAAAAGTTATGCTCCATTAAAACTACTTTGAAAAGTACAATTGATCCCAAATGGTTTCTTGACTAAATGTAAAAAAATAAATATAGCTTATCACTACCCACCTCTTATTAGTAGCACTACAAACTCACTGATATACTATTCTCCAAAACGAATTTCACGCAGAGCTTTTACTGAATGAAACGCATGCAGTTGTGAGCCTGCAAGGAAAGAAGTTGCCGTGCAAGATGTGTGCATGCCATAAAACCTGATGCCATAACATACTGTCACTCACACAGTCAAAAACACATCCGTTGGACTATTTCGCGTTGAGCCCCTCTAGCGTATTACATAGGGGAGGCCGAGCACCAGCATAGCAATCACGGCATAGCGCTATGGAACGTAATTAGTTCAAATAGAATTAGTTGTTCACTCTGGCTATAGCCATGGGAACTGTGCTTCTAAAGTTTCTAATTATCTGGTACTGGCTTTAAACGCAGCACCACCACCACCGCATTGACTGCATTACTGCAGCTGCTAGAAATCTAGCGCACAGTAATGACTTTGGAGGAGGTTTAATTCCACACGCTCGCATGAGAATAATGAGCCTCACCTACAGAAACAAGGTCAGAGGTCACATCTGAGGAAAAAAAAACAATGATGGCGTGCTTGATATCGATCGCCAACATGACTTTTAATTACAACATGGTAAAATGGAGAGAATGTGGAGATGTGAGAGGACCCCCATAACTACCATATCTTGTCGTCACATGTTGCCAAAACAGTTCGGGATGTCAGCCTCGCTATCTTGACTGCGGCTGTATTGGCAACACAATCCCCCATGATGCATTGCGCCTCAGGGCTGAAACCCCAGCTTGTCACAGCCAAACATGCTGCGATGTTGCCAGGCAACCTGTCACAGATATGTGTCTACCTCTGTGAATTGCCTGCTGTGTGTGTGTGCGGGCGTGCATGCGTGTGTGTGTTAGGGTTTAGTGGAAGGACAAAAGGTCCTCTGCTTTACACTATAATTAAAGCCAGCTAAAATTAGGCCTTTCTTTTTATAAATAACACATCTATAAAAGTGTAAATTGGTTAATCCTTTGTCTTCCTTACTGCGGGTGTACTGTGCAGAGAATTTTCTCTTTTTCAATTATTTATTCATAATACTGTATAGTTCGGATTGTCACAAAAGCGAGAACACTCCTCGCATTTTTGTAAATATTTTATGATACGTGTATGTTTTCATAACACAACACCGACGAAATGATACTGCTGCATTGTGAATTGCATGTATACAGCTTTTATGACCGTGTAAATATTCAATCCCCTTAAGTTTACTCAACACAGCCAATGATGTCCAAATTGCTGGCAACAGAGGAGAAGAGTGAAAATGTCCAACTTCTCAGAAAAAATACAATAACATATACATACCAAATATTTTTAATATGAGTAGTATACTCGATTTTGTAAGATATAGTATGTCTAAAGTTCACACGCTTATACAGGAAGTGTATCCTTGTGCACATTTCACATGATCCTACATGCATTCATGCACATGTTCTGACACATTCCTCACTCTGCAGCTCGCTGACATTTGGCTAAACCTCTCCTGGGTTGTTGCTTGGCTTAGTCCCGTAATAAGAGGCAAGCATAGACAAAGATCTTAGTAATGATGGCTCAGGAAACACACTGGCTCTTAGTCTGTGTATCGTCCTGTTAATGCATGCCTGTGACTGTGTTAGCAATGGGTGTATCGATACTCAAGTATCGATACCTCAAGCGGAATGATTTCTGGACGTTTTCCAATTTGGATTTCATTCACGATTTTTCTCAAATCAAGATCCAGTAATATATAAAAACAATTCAGAAAATTCAATCAACACATTAAAGCTATTACTGTAATAATGCAAGTACACCAAACGGGGTGTTCCATGCAGTTCTTTTGTGGTTATTAAATTAGTTTAATTAAGCAAAAACTACTTCTGGCTGTCATATAGTATATAGATATAATTGTGTGTAAAAATATAATTTCAAACTAAAAATGAAATTGGTGGCAGCGAACATAACGAAACTGTGTGAGAACATGAGAACAAACTTGCAGTATCTTAACCATATTTGAGTTTATTTTGTATTTTAAAAGTACAGCATTTTGTGTGTGTTATCTGTGAGAAATGCTTCATAAATAAAATGTACTTGGAAGAAGTGAAAAACAAAACAAAAGTAGAAGAAAGAGCAAAGCGTCTTTGGGATGAATGACAAGCCACATGAGAGAAGCGTCTACTCGGGAAGTGGAATGAAACTGAAATGCAAAAAAAAAAAAAAAAAACCGTCCAATTTCAAGCATAATTTCCTGTGATGTCAAAGTTGGCAGACGAAGAGGAAAGGGAATTTGAAGGAAAGAGTGTTTGATGTGAAGTAAGGGGAGGGTGAATTGCGTGGGAGGACGATAAATTAAAAACAAAAACAAAAACAAATATCCTGGGCAATGAAGACAGAAAGAGTGTGTGAGATCCCGTGTGAACGAAGAATAAAGGTGAATATGTCCAAAGGTTTTGAAGAAACAATCACCAGTATTGGCTGTTTGTTTCTTTTTCATGTGGAACAGAAACCATTTTCTTATATCACAGCTGGAGTGAATTTCATTTTCCATTGTAACTGGAACACATGCATGAATCTATTGTTATTTTTACAATCAACACCTTTTGCTTCCACCTTACTAGCATATTTCCTGATAAAACACAAATAACATGATTGTAATCTGAGAAATAAGATTTCACTAATAATGTTGTGGGTCAGTGAGTTTTTTTTTTTTTCAAGCAACATTTTACAATGTTTTTGTCAAAGAAGATTGTGTTCATAACTGTCCTATCCTCCTAACTGCCCATGGGGCTGTGATGTATTAACTCATTAATCAAGTGTTTTTATTGGCGGCAGCATCTCAACATTTACATATAATTTTTTCAGGGAATAGCAATTTCTACCTATTATAGACAGTGCTGTGAAAAAAAAAAAAACATGTTTTGGCAGTAATTTTCCCACTTAAATGTTTAAGATCATCAATCAGTCAAAGTTAACCCAAATAAACAGAAAATCAGGCATGACTCCAGCAGTGGCGGCGCTAGAGGGGGCCCGTGGGGGCACTGTAATGCTGAAATATGCTTGGACTTCCCAGCTCCATTGGGTATTTTCCGTTTTTTACAGGAACTATTTTACACATTTCCACGCATCAGCTGAAGATATATTTGTCAAGAATCTTTATCAGCATTTTCTGAAGATTTTGTCAATTATTATTTTTTAAATCCTTGAGTAGCTGTCATATGAAAGGTGTGTTTGGGTTCTGATGTTGAATTCATGAACATACAAAGTTGGCAAATTTCTTTGAACCATCTAAAATGATGCCCAAGGTCAGTCGGTTTATGAGAAGTATATGCTGAATAACTTCAACATATACACTAAATCAAATATTGTTGGTCAATATTGTTATAACATATAGGCCTACTTTACAAAACAATATTCTATACGGATTGAGGTAGATTCATAGATTTTCACTTTTTGTAGTTTTTGTCTGCACACTATCAGAATGTACAGCAATCTATCTAATGCAGGACATTAAAATCAATATTTACTACGCAATATGCATGTTAATATTTTGTTTAATTATGGCATAGAAGTTCTTCAAGTTTGCGTCATAAAAATACAACTTGCAAAATCCTCTCCTGTCCAAATATCATCCTGCGGTATATTGACTTGAACGCAAGAGAGATGAGTAATTTACAACATTGATTGCGTCCTGGAAGGGGGGGGGGGGGGCGTTTTCACCATTGCGGGGAGCAAGGGCCACTTGGAAGCACTTAGGGGCCCCCGGGTGCCGGGGTTGTCTGGGGGGTTAATGCAGCCACCGCTACAGCCTCTTACCGATGACTGGGAAGCCCAGATAAATCAGCCCCTCTGCCAGGAAGGCTGGAGGGGGTAGAAGGGATGGAGATACAAAAGGGACCACTCCAGCCCCTCCCTTTTTGAAAGGCTCTTGAAATATTGAATGCTTGCTGTTCAAAGTACCCATCTCATCCACGCGGTCACACACTTGTGCCTATGCTATTTTCCTCGAGAACTCAGACCTGCACTCCTTGCCGACACACGGGAGCCTAGGCTTTCTCCTCTCACAATTACAGAACACATTGGGGGGGGGGGGGGGGGGGGGGTGTAAAGGTGGTGTTGAAAAAGGACAGAGAAAAAGATTGAAAGAGTAGAGGACAGCAATTTGAAAAAGGCTGATTAATTAAAGGTTCCTCTCTGGCTGCGGAATAGATGAAGTTTCAGAATCAATTAATTAGCAAGCTAGCCTACGCACATCAATGGCTCTAATAGCCTGCTCTCATTTGTAACTTTTATTACCCCTCGACTGTGGAGTGGCTCTCAGCCAATCACACGTAACGCTGAGCCAATGCTGCATGACCATTAAGTGAAAGATGAGAGTGAAAATCTCTCCCATTTTACTCGGTTTAAGTGATGTTATTTATTTCAATAAAGCAGACAAGTGGGATTTTGTTTATGTCTTCACAAGTCAGGTTGGGCGTACACAAACTGCTCCCCCCACATTTAAAAAAAAAAAAAAAAAAAATCACGCTTCTAAGACCGTAATAGCAGCTGCCGCTGTGTCCTCTAGTTAGTCTGTCTTTCTCAAAGTCAATCTGGGTTAAATTAGGGCCGCAATGATCATATGTCTCCCTTTGAATAATGCAGTTTTCAGATATATAATGTATATTTTTGTAGGTTAAATAACAATTATGAATACACAACATTAATATAAGATATTTAACTTAATAAGAAATTGTCTTTTTATTTACTTGTCTTTTCTTGAATTTAAATTATGCAGAGCACAAAACTGTATGTTTGTGTAAAGAAACGTTATTTGAGACTTAATAATGTCCGAAACACAGTAACACTTTTGCCTACTAAAACAAAGTGCACCGAGCTCGCCTCGACCGACGACTACTTCCATGACAATGACGTAAGTGGGTTCTGCCCAGCAAAGCTTTTTAGGACTGCCTCGGCATTTGAAATATTGAAATTAATTTAAGTTTTGCTACTTAGTGTGTTTTTATTTAGTGTAAGTGTGATTAGTGTGTTTAGATAAATGTCAATTTTGCCTCGCAAACTATATTACAAAACAACTTATTTAAACCTTGATAATAGGTGCAAGTGGGTTATGTCTTTTAAAAACACACTTCTCATTCTGTTATGCCTTGTATTAGTTGCTTGAGCTGCAAACTCTATCATGCTCGCCCAGGCAGGTGACTTGATGTTTGGATTTAATACAATTTAGTGTTGCATGCAGGCAAGGCTGTAATACATCACAAACTGCATGTTTCTGAGAGCTGCATACACACTGCTCCCTCTTCTGTGCTCTATATCTGCCTATTGATAAGATAAAAGAGCAGTGAGATGAAAGAAAAATCACATGGGGGAGCATGGAAAATAAAGGGGGTGAAGAAAGTCTGTGCCTTGCAAGGGGATTATCCCATTTTTTTCTCTCAATGAGAATTCATCTGATTTTTCATCCATACTAAAATATTCTTACACAGGTCAAGTCTGACGGAGCAGAGATTTGCAAAAGCATCATTAAAACATATCTGAGAAGTTAAATTGAAATGATTCACCATTTGTCTGGCTTAGTGCCAAGCACAGAGATCCAGTTTAGTGCTGGCTTGGAATATAAAGAGTTGACAGTTGACCTAAGTATTATTAGCCCAAACTCTTTTTTTACCAAGACGTGCTGACCTCAACTTGATTGATTTTTAATGTATTCAATATTGTGTGAAGAAATAGTATGAATTCTTATCAAATTACAAATTCTTACAAAATAAAACAAATGATTATTGCCGATTGGTGACAGCAGTGTATGTGTGTATGAGCCTTACACATTTTTCTTATCTTTCTTCTAGTGTCATAATTTAATATTCTAAATCATTGGCGAAACATAAAATTGTTTCCAAGAACAAGTATTTATCTCTTCTTACCATTCACTTACTAAAGGCTAAGATGGAAAACAGCACATTGTCAATTCATACCTCAGGGACACTTTACACAGCTCCATTGCCCAAGAGGACTGCTTTACTGATTGAGGACTCACAAACAGACTAATGTTGTAAAGATGAGAAGTGGTGCTACTGATCCTTTCAAAGTTGGCAGTGTCTGTACTGACCCCGAGCCACTTGACAGTTTAATGTGTCAGCATCATTTAACACATTGGCACATTAGAGTGCCAGCAACTTAGGCAGCTTCCATTGTAATCGCCTGTAGTGATGCTGGTTCACAAGCTTGTTTTTTAATTTTTGCTTTGTGCAACCCTCCATTCAACATCCCCTACTTATGAAAAGTTCAAAACAGTTGTATAGGGCAGTTTTATGATAAGTAGTAATGTCATAACCAAACTTCAAATAGCCTAAAAGCTTTCTTTAAATGAAGTAGCTGCCGACTCCTTCTGTTTTGCATACAGATCCGTTTTTGACTCTGAAATAAATCACATTTTCTTTCACCTTCCTCTCCCTCTTTCCTGCTTCACAACCAACCCGTCTGCCTGTTTTGGCCTCTGATTGGGGTCAGGAGTTTAGTGGGGAAAAAACATTTAGAGCGGATGGCAACGGGCCCAGAGCCGCTTGCAAAAACCTGCAAGAATAAATGGTGGTTCACTCACAGCAAGCATTAACACACAGTAAGCATGAACCTCCGTCAAAATGTCTTTTTTTACGGCTCTGCCTGCATACACAAGCAGTCAAAGCGATCCAACAACAAAACGCATCTGACAAACGCCTTTTATCCACCACATGATATCAATGTGACAAAGATTTGACCTTCAGCAAAACAAGGAAGGAATGAGAACAATGGTTCTTTAGAAATAAAAGCTGTATTGGAATTGGAGTAAACAAGGTGCATCACATATATGGAATAGAGTTTATATCTGTCTGACTTGAACAAGTTTACTGTTATCATTTTATCATTATTGCTGCGCTACGGACTGTGTGTGTCTTCAATTACAGGTACATTACAGATTCATAATTACACTGATCACTCCAGCGAGTCCATTATACTTCTGCTATGTAGTCCAAGGGCTTCATCTGCACTGAATTGAAAGGAAATGAAAGGGGCTGCTTTGTTTGGCCAAGGAGTCAAGTCTGCTGGTCAGTCCCACTACGACGCAAACACCCTTTTCTAACTGTGCCCGTCTATAAAAATGCAGAACTTCATCATGTAAACTAGACTTTTTTCTAAATAAATAACATAAGTCTAAGAAAAATTACATCTTATAATGTATTTAATGGGCGAACCATCATCATAATATGTCAAACAACTGCAACCTCACTACTTTGGTACGTCATTAATATATATCTTTATCAGTCGGCACTAGATGAATCTGATTTCATGTGCAGGCTCAGTTAGTGCTCTGCATATCACAAACGTACCCTCCCACCTGCAAGGACACCTCATTCCTTCAGGAGTCAACCCCCAACCACTCTCCTCCATGTACGAGGATGGAGAAGAAGGGATTGTGAGATCAAAAGGAGGTGCAGAGCATCAGGAGTGCCATCACCTTGGGGGAGAGATACGAGGACAATGACGAGTGCTGGTTATTTTCCTGATGTTTAATCATGAGCTTGTTGATGCAGATCAACCCCCCGCCCCCTCCCACACACACAACTTGACACGCTTTTTGTTTGGGGCTGACTATGACCCGGAAGACAGGCATGTTCCTGTCTCCAGTATCGTATTTTCCGCACTATAAGGCGCACGGGATTATAAGGCGCACCTTCAATGAATGGCCCATTTTAAAACTTTGTTCATATATAAGGCGCACCAGATTATAAAGCGCATAGAATAAATAACTCAACGTTGCTCAAGCGTTAATGCAATCACAACATAGTAACACTCGAAATAGTGAAAACAATAACAATATATCAATAACTCAACGTTGTGCAATGTTAATATCACGCAACACACAAAATAAACATGTAAAGCTCACTTTAATAAATTAGTCCTCATCCACAAATCCATATTGGTCCATATATAAGGCGCACCGGATTATAAGGCGCACTGTCGGCTTTTGAGAAAATTGGTGGTTTTTAGGTGCGCCTTATAGTGCGGAAAATACGGTAGTTTTAATCTGCATTGGATAAAGAAAATTTGCCGATCATGCTGTTTTTGGATCTCTCAATCATGTATCTGATGCATATTACAGTGCATATTTATTTGTGCACGTAAACTCAGTCGAACTTAAGTGCCCTTTAGAGATGACAATGTTTATTCTTTATAAACGCTCTTCATTTTTTTTTCCGAGGTTGTCCTCAACCTTGTGCTCGCCTCTCTTTCTTCATCCCTTTTCTTTCCTCGTTATGTCCACATATCTCACTGTCACCATCACTGCCTTATCATGTCAAACATCACTCCATGCACAACTATAAGTCAACATCCGCCCCATCTATCTCCTCTCTGCCTCGCGCACTGTCTCGAGTGTTTTTCATTTAATCTTTTAACCTGTCTGTTGTGTTTAGCCGTCTACGGTGTGTAACTGACTAGACTCTGTGTGTACCTGTAGTGTGTTTTGGAATGGCGTGATCGGTCCACTGATTGGATGACCCGCAGTCAGTCCCCTGTCGCTCGCCGAATAGACAATATTATGTCTCTTGATCAATGGCCCAATTTAATTACAAGCTGTATGTTGTGCTGACTTTTAAAAGGTCTTTTGGGGGAACACAACCCATCATATCATTGGCAAAGTAACTCTGTTTTTATTCCATTTTTCAAGACTTTTATGATTGAGTTTTTCGAAGTTCAGCAATGTTTTCATGTCTTTGGGGTTTTATATTACATCGCAGTCTTTTTGCAGTTCATGGTGAATTTGCTTTGCAGGATGTCTATTATGTGTCATTTCACACCTAGCATCTGTTGTCATTTCATTATATTTGACAGTGTATACATGCCAAGACACCTTGGGTGAAGCACACTGTTATTTGGTCTGCTGCACCTGAGTGGAGGGAAAGGAAAGGCAGAAAATTGTCTTCTTTTCAGTGCACAGGTGTTGTTTTTGTTTGATGCACCAGCATACGAAGACGACTTATACTATTTTCAGTCAAAGTGCATTTGTACACGCTGTTCCGTACGGGTACACTGCATATAGTTATGGAAAGTCATTTCTAGTATTGTGCTGTTGACTGGTCATTATTGTGATCTGCCATACTTAATACATATATATATATATATATATATATATATATATATATATATATATATATATATAATTTTTTTATTTATTTATCTGTATATTTATTTATATGTGTGTATAATATATATATATATATATATATATATATATATATATATATATATATATATATATATATATATATATATATATATATATATTTTTTTTTTTTTTTTTTTTTTTAAAGCACACTGCATCAACTGGTCTCACCATTGAACCCACATTTTCTTACGATTATGTTTATAAGTCAAAGCGAGCCACCCCCGCTTCCCCATCCCCTGCAAAACAGCCTTTGTAATCGTACACGTCATCTTTCATTAATACACATAATTACATGTGCAAAGTGCATTTCAGAGCATTAACAGCACAAAGTGTGTATGTGTGCGTGTGTGTGGTGCGTTGCCCTGGCTGGCAGTAATGAATCCAGTGGAGGTGTTGGCACGAGCAAGGCCACGCTATTAACCTCTCTGCCAGCGAGACTGATCTCACCCTGTCTGTCTCGAAGGCCTAATGACACACTCGCACAATGAGCGCTACACACATGCACACACACACTAACCTGTCCTTTCTAATCAAATTCGTATTGAAGTGGAATGTATTCTATATTGCCCAATCATCTCTATTGAAAGCATCATTGTGGCAATCTCCATGGACGATTTCTTTTCACCACCTCCTCAAAGGAGTTACTCTCCAGTACTATTTCCCAAGTATTCATCTCCATTTGCCATAGTGAGCCACATCATATCGTGGTTCACACCAGCCATCAGTTTAAACAGGACTTTTATGAGTGGGTTTCCTTACTAATATCATTCACAATAAAACTGCAAATGTGCACCATATGCTTTTGATCTTACAAGACCTTACTAGTTGTTACATTATGTTCATGATTGTACGTAGATATAAATCGTCTTGGATTTTTTCCTCTTTGTAAAGAAGATTTAAGGGGACCTCTCAGGGTTTATCTCAGGGAGGTGGACATGAAGTAGGAGCTTTGCACCCAACACGAATTACAACCACTGTCGTTTTAATGAGATTTTGGCCGGGTTGTTGGTTGGATGGCGTAAACGATGGAATAAAAAAGTAACATGACATGAAGGGGGGAAAAATGACATGAAACGTGCTGTCATATTGCTTTACCGCCAGCTGTAAATGATGTTTAGTCATCTGTTTAGATTTTGTGTCTGCGTTTGTGTGTGAGCGAGACAACCCACACCTCCGCAGAAATCCTTCGAGGAGTGGTAGCACCTGGCTGCGTCTGTAGCCATAACAAATGACAAGCTGGGATTTAGACTACATTTGAATGTGCGCCAGCCTCTCTCATATTCTCTCTCCTCACGTGCATGTAATCCAGCAGCGATGCTTGGCAAGCTACTCTCAAACTGCATCGTCCTGGAAGGCCCCAGCTCATTCGCATGTCCCTCATTAGTGTTACGGCCTAGGACGGGCGCGTCGCACTATCCCATACACCTCATCCCAGCTGCGAGTTGGAGATAATTTGAAGAGGATGACACATTTGGCGAGCCAGAGGACATTACGTTAGAGTTCTTTGGAGTGCGAGTTCATTAGGCACAAGACTGCTGGGAGTCCGCCGTCAGCCTGGTCTTGCTAAATTCAAATCCTTTAGCCAAGGGACATTCCGATGAATCAGAAAATGGTTACGAGCCCATTTGTGCTGCCCCGTGTGGGATGTTTGTGTGTTTATTTTGATCCTCCGTCCAGCTCGATCTTTTCTGAATGCGATTGACTGCTGTACTGTAACTACCGTATTTTCCACACTATAAGGCGCATCGGATTATAAGGCGCACCTTCAATGAATGGCCCATTTGAAAACGTTGTCCATATATAAGGCGCACCGGATTTTAAGGCGCATAGAATGAATAACTCAACGTTGCTCAAACGTTAATGCAATCACAATATAGTAACACTCGAAATAGTGAAAACAGTAACAATATATCAATAACTCAACGTTGCTCAAACGTTAATATCACACAACACACAAAATAAACACGTGAAGCTTACTTTAATAAGTTAGTCCTCATCCACAAATCCATATTGGTCCATATATAAGGCGCACCAGATTATAAGGCGCAGTGTTGGCTTTTGAGAAAATTGGAGGTTTTTAGGTGCGCCTTATAGTGCGGAAAATACGGTAGCTTCACTACGCAGGCACCTGCTTTCGAATTTTGGAATTTGTAGCTGACAACGTATCTGCATTGCTTTAGATTTAAAGGCAATGTTGAGTCTTTCTCATTCTGGGGTATTTTACCATGGCAGGTGGCGCCGTACAGCCAGCAGGGGATGGCCGGCTACAGCCAGCAGCAGCAGACCAGCCAGCAGGGAACACCGCCCTATTTCAGTCCACCTCAACAGACCCCTCCGGGTCCCAACCGGAGCAGTTACCTGCAGTCACGACCACCGCCTCAGGTAACAACACACATGAGCATACATACTCACTGGGGCATACCCTAATTAAATCCAAAAGAAGAGTAAATATTCTCCACTTATCCAGATAACACTGTTTTGATGACACTATTAGATAATTTTATTGATAACATTTGTAGTATTGTTATTTGGTGTTTTTGTTTTTATTTATGATTATTGGTGTAACCAGTGCAAACTACAAACACAATGATAATAATGTTGTCAAATACATCCCTGATAAAAATGTTATGGTAGACCATAAAATTCTTATTAAAATTTGGAATACATTGAATAACTTATTTTTAAGGTATGCTGTGATTCTTTAGAAACATTTCTACTTTACTGCACATTCTTTCAATTTGTCTGCTCATACACGCTGTAGACAAAAAGTCATACAAAAAAAGCACATACAAAACTAATTATAGTGACAAAGGACTTGTCACACATATTAACTTATTCTAACTTGAATGGCCAAGTTCAATCTGGTGCTCGACAGATTTTTTTTTCTCTCTGAGTCAGAAGCAGGGTTGAAGTTCACATTGTTTTGGAGTCTAATGTCGGCTCCCCATGTGTTTTCCATCCACTGCGCAGCCAGTGTGGAATGACTGTGGCCTGGATAGTGCAGGGTGAAATAACACAGTAAGATTCCAATGAAAATGGACAAGAACAAAATAACTGACAAGGCAGGGTGAATGAAGCAAACCAGAGTAAATATAGATGAAATCTCCAAACTCTTGTAAAAGTATTAGTATTAGAGGTGTGGTTTTAATTAGTGTAAATTGACAATCCTAAACGTGAAGCATGTTGTAGGAGCACAACTCTGAAATCCATGGCCAGCTTGACATTTGGCGATTGCATCTATGTGTTTTCATCATTAGCTGATGATGTGGCAACAGTTGACCCATGCTGACATTTATAGACCAGGTACAGGGCGTCCACTCGACCATTCTGATTGGCGATTGCTCTTATTGCACCATCAGTGTTCTTTATTGGTGATCATGTGACTACCTATAGGTGACCAGTGATGCTGTTTTTCCTCTATTTGTCATTGTCAAGCACGCTAAGTTTAATTTTATGATTTATGGCACATCAAGCACCTGTTAACATCAGCGAAAGATAATCGGCATCATTAATGGGTGTTATCGAGAAAGCTTTTCTGCTGGGTGTCAAAGCAGTTTTTTTTTTCTTTTTTTTAAAGAGAAAATGAACACTTTGAAACTATGTGATGCAAATTATGGCCTTGAACCAAAATGATAATCGTTCACTTTCTTTTTTTTATTTTACTCCCCTTGTTTTTTTTCTGTGTTAAATGAAACAAATACAAGTTGCATAGAGTTGTCAGTTTCCAAAATAGGCTGCTGTTGTCATTGTTTTGTTTTTTGTTTTTTAGGATTTCAAATAATCTGAAATGATTCATTGATAGAAAAGCATGAAATTTTTCCACAGATCAAAAACTTAACTTTTTATCGATTTGAGTATTTCAGAGGGTGGAAATAATATGGAGAAAAATGCCTTGTTGTCCATTTAGGATTGAAGAGTAAACATGGCTTGAAATTGAACCTACACAGTTTATCCAGCCAGGATTACAAATAGAGGATTTGGTGGTCTTTCATATCAGAGCTGCTCTTTTCTTCGAGTGAGTCTTTTGTGTCAGTTTTGTGTTCGTGTGTCAGCGTGAACATAAATTGGCCAAATGTGCTGCAGCAATTCCGAGCTGTGAAAAGGTCAACTGGTGACCTTTATTTGTGATTCGGGGCTAAAATGAGGCATGATGTGAGACGCGCTGAACAGATTACACATACGCACGTGCGCGCGCACACAAAAAAATTGCGAACCCGCAGCAGAATAGGATGTCATTGTGGTTTAGACCCATGCTTTTTGACCCGACATTAAATTGAGAAATCCAAGCTGCAACGTTCTTTATGTTGATCTTGGGGCATTCTGCGCCGCATCCCACAGCCCACTTCACTCCCATTAACCCTAGCCAGAGGACATCTTCACGCTGATGGAACCATTCCAGCTTCCTTTGACAAAGAATTAGCTCTGCAACCAAGCACTATTAGCTAGTTTAGTAGCAAATCGAACTGAAAATAGCACATTTCTTTGAGTCGGTTGTACCGCTGTGACCTCATCTGATTGCAAGGAGCAGTGCAGGTTATAATGTCAAGGCTGAAAGGATAGATACAAAAATACTAGGGAAGTAAGATTTGAAAAAAGGCATGGTGTTTTTTTCTCTTTCAAATTGTCTCACCTCTTCCTGTCCGTGTTGTGTTTGAGGAAAACCATTTTTCTTATGAGAGGCCTTTTCAGTTTTATATAGTCATCCAACACACATAAATGTATTTACAGCCTTTTAAAAAATGCATTATACACTATTATGCGATGTGACTCCGTATTTTGTTGAAGACAGATTTAAAATAATGTGTTTTGGCTCATTTTATAAATGTTGCCATGAGGTTTTATTTGGTTTGTAGAAAAGCTAGCTCAATTGCCCCCCCCCCCTTCCCTTCTTTAATGTTAATCATCAATGTTGTTACTATCTCTACGTTCAACCCCATAAAAATCTAAATGTGAGAGCATGCTTTAATTTCAACAATTTTCAGATTTTTTTTATGATGTTTCTTTTATTGAGCACTTAAGTGTGGCCGAGCTAAAAACTTGACAGTGGCCAGCTGCCATGTTTTAACTCATAACAATGTCAGAACATGTTACTGGAGCTCATGTGAATCGTATTAACACCAAGAAACCCCTAAATTTATGCTTGGGGAATAATTAACATGTAACAGAATACAGCTCAGTTATTTTATGGCCGGGTATAAACTGTAAAATATGTCACAGCGTTGTATTTGGTTTGAATTTCAGGAGGCAAGTCATTCCACATGAAATCCATCTAGACTCAAGTAAAGCCCATCCATCCGGCTGTGAAACACATCCCACTTGTCCTTTCCTCTATTGGTCTTATCTATTTCCTGTTCCTGTCGCGACAGTCGCCTCTTGGGAGCTGTTTTCCACTGATTGGAGGAGACAAGCTCCCTTCATGGAAGCCCACTGAACTGATTCAGAGGTTTATCTTTGCCCCACATTTGTGCCGAGCACTGTAAACATAGCCAATCAGCAAAATGTATTTGCACATTAAAATAAAATGTGCTAATTAGGTTAAATGTGTCTAAGATTGTGCAAGAACACTCACACATGGAAAACATTGCTTTGGGAGAGCAGATTTTTAGTCCGATGCTTTGTGTTTTTGTCCATAAACACTCTTTAGCATTTCAAGTCGAATTGCCAAAAGAGGATAATACAAATATTGTTCACGTCCAGCAAACAATTTTCACACAGGAAATTAGTTAAAACAAAAAAAAAAATCAGCACAAGGTCAGATAATATGAAAAATGTGATTGCTTTTATTCCATACCCGCCTTTCACTATTCCGACCCAGTCTACATTAAATTACTTCATTTTCTTTGGAAAAAGAATACTTTTTCTTGGATTAAAATTAGCCCAAAATAAACATTGCACTCGGTGTGCCGGTGAATCTCCAGCGTCGTTTCCCTTGCACTACCAGTTTGCCATTTTCCTTTTCTTTCCACTCCTCCACCTCCCTTGCTTTTAATCACACCGGGTTAATTAAAAGGTTGCCGAGTCTTTCTACAGCCTGGCCCCTAGCTTTACAACCCCCTTGCTGTGGTCTGCTGCCTCCTTCAGCTTCCCCCCCCCTCGCTGCACACAAACACGCACGCGCGCTCTCACGGAAATTGGAGCTCACCTTGGCTATGGGGAGGTTGGATGAGGAGGTTGAAGGGACAAGACAGAGGAAATGAAAGTCAGCGAGGAGAGGGAAAAAGGGGTGGTGGTGAAAGTGGCGGATAAACTACGCGTGGGAGGGGCGCCCATAGTTCAGTGTCATTAATTGGTCACCATTTGAATATTAAGTGAAGAACTCTGTTAATTAGCGTGATAATAAAAGTGCTGCTGGCTGGAAGGGGATGGAAGGATACGGAAACGATGGGTGACTGCAAAGGAGGGCAAATGGCAGCCGAGGAGGAGAAGCAGAGTGAAGCTGGGTGTCGGGTGATAAGGAGGAGAGAGAGATGTCCGTGGGTAAAGGTCTGGCAGTGGTAATTTGCGGAGAGCTGCGTTAATTGTCATAACCTTTTAAATGGCAGAGTTTATCTGAGCCCTCTAAATGTCCCCACGTATCGCCACGGCAACCCAAGGCCTGCTGCATTCAGATTGGCTCCCTTTGACGAGCACTTAAGCTTGATGAATTTTACATATATGCATTGGAGGCAGCATGTCAAACCGTACTTACAGGACACTTGATTAGGGACAGAATCTAATTCTGTAGTGCAGTTAATATACTTTTTAAAATTTAATACAATTTTACAAATATTACTCCCATTGAAATAACATTAACAGATGCTGGAGAGCCCTTAAGAACGACGACAATGTTCTATTTTGACTGCTGTATAAATCTGACAATGTGATGACAGGTTGTGCTTTACAGCTGTTGAAGTTAAATAATGTAAAAAAAATATTTTCCTTGCAGTATAGTGCAGTGCAAGTCGACATCCCTGCATGTTACTTCCCCTGCCTTTTCACACTTAGCTTTCAAAGTAGTCTGTGTTTTTCTTCCACTCTTGACTGACATTTGCTAATTGCTCTAGCGGAATCCACCTCTGTTATTTTTTTCGTCAATTTTTTTCACCCTCTTTTTGATTTGTGTTTGTTTTTGTGTAGCTGTACAGCAATTCAAATGCAAATGACCAAAAATGAGAGAGGTGTTTTGGATTGGTTAGGACAGTCATAATGGCTTTGAACAAAGCAAGGCCAGTAGTTAGCGGCGCAGCACCCTGGGGGCCTCATTTAGCTGCCATTTGTTAGGAAATGCCGTTACATTTGTTCCTGGATACTGACTTCACAGACAAGGAAAGAAAACACACACACAAAATGTCAAAGTCATGCTTGCCAATATTCAACCATTGTTCTTCCATGTTTTAGCAAACGTCATGTGGGTTCACTCCAGTTAGTGTAGGTGTCCTCTTTAATTTCGAGCCAAAGCAATTGAAGTTTGTGCACAATGGTACAGCAGTTTATGGGTGCATTGGTACTGATTGAAAAATCTACATTGTAATATTTTATCCCACAACTTTAGAGCTGCCAAGTGTCTCGATTTTGGCGTATTTTGTTATGGGCTGTTTCCTTATGTTCTGCTCTTACGGATGAGTTGAGACTGTTCAGGAGAGGTGTATTTTATTTTATTTTTTGCATTTATAAAATATGTATTTTCACAATGGTGAAAAGATGAGATAAAATTGCCATTAAATTAATGTAATATCTAATTTTGTACAGCATTACTTTGCTAAAATTGAGTTGGAATGTAGGTCATACATAATAAGTTAATTTATTAACTCGATGTTATAAATATCAGTGTGGTTTCCGGTGGTGTGTTTTGTTTTCCGCACTGAAGCACAAGCCTTCTCGACACAATCTAAATATTCCTGACAAAATATTCACAATTTTCCTGAAAGGTGACGATAGGGATTGTCATCTCTGAACCTTGTCAGTATATCTGACATCATCTGAAGGGGAAGATTGGCGCGCACATACAGTGTGTCCTTGTGTGTGTGTGTTTAAACTTGGTTTTATCTGTTTATATAGGCAGAAGGAAATGCTTGCTTGTACGTGGCTATACAGTGCAGTATTTGTGCCCTGTGGCTTCTTGTGCAAAGGTGTGGTGAATTGCTGCATTTGAATCGGTTTGAAGGACACACACACTCAGAAGTGGAACAGACCATGTTTCAAATGGACCCATTAAGATAGACACACACAGATATACACAGGCGGTTCCATGGCCATTTCCACTTTTAATGGTCACCTTTGCCGTGATGATAATAATAGTCTCCAGCCTGGCATGAATGGCCATCATTTGCATGAACTCCAACACTGCTTTTTAAAAAGCGGTCACCGCACATGAAAGTAGATCTGCTCTGTTATGTATTAGCATTGTATTCAAAATAATCAGTATGTAAAATATGGGTTGCTTTGGTAAAATAACAAACCATCACACAAAACATGAAAGAAAAGTGTGTTAACCACACCATGATTCTTCATATTTTTTGCAACACTGTCCAGGTCCAAGTCAGTGCTTCAATTATGGTTGGGTCAGTGTAATTATCATGGACATGTATTTATATGGTTGTTGTGTGTTCATGTGTGCACGCGTGTCATGATTTTGCCAAATGGTGCATACGTGCATCTACAGAATGACTGACTTGTATCTTCCTGTGTGTTTATGTTCCCTCTCTCGCTTTGTGAGTTGGGGCCTCTCTCCCAAAGACACGCAATTAAGCTTAATGTTTAATGAATATTAATGGAATTAGTGTCAGATTTTGTGAGATGTGCATCTTCCAAGGTGCTGTGCAACAACAGGGACGACTAATTCATTTGGTAGTCATGAGGCTTGAGGGGGAGGAAGACACAAAGAGGAAGTGGGTGGAAGCTGTACTGATGAAGGGAGCTGTGGCACAAGGGGGAGAGAATTATTTGTGGAGAGAAAAACAGACAGATGTTGATGGTAAAATAAGCGAATGGCACTTTCTGGATTGGATCAAAATATTTATTTTGAAAAACCCACCAAAAACCTGACCCCCATTGATATTTTTAACTCTTAATTGGAAAGTGAAGAATGTTATTTAAAAAAATAATAAAATAAAATAAAAACTATATTGTGTTTGCAGTAAGCTATAGTGGTTTTTCTCTTGGCCACGCCCAGCACGCCACAAAGTTGAATGAAAATTGACTTGACGAAAAAGTGTATAAACATATAAAATAGATCAAAAAGTGATGATGAATAAATAAATCATACTGGACAGTTTTTATGTTCAAAGATGTAGGCGTAAGTATAAAAAACATTTCTAGTTCTTCCCCCATGGTCTCTAAACGTCATTACAATACAATAAAGGGTTATTCATATTTAATATATTCCATCCATCCATCCATCCATTTTCTGAACCGCTTAGTCCCCACGGGGGTCGCGGGCGTGCTGGAGCCTATCCCAGCCGTCATCGGGCAGTAGGCGGGGGACACCCTGAACCGGTTGCCAGCCAATCGCAGGGCACACAGAGACAAACGACCATTCGCACTCGCACTCACACCTAGGGACAATTTGGAGTGATCAATCGGCCTACCAAGCATGTTTTTGGGATGTGGGAGGAAACCGGAGTGCCCGGAGAAAACCCACGCGGGCTCGGGGAGAACATGCAAACTCCGCACAGGGAGGGCCGGAGGTGGAATCGAACCCGCACCCTCCTAACTGTGAGGCGGACGTGCTACCCAGTGCGCCACCGAGCCGCCCTAATATATTCCATTAGATTAATATTCATTTGTAAAGAAAGGGATTGAGGCAGATGTATTGCAAGTAGATCTTAATTTAAAATAGCAAATTTGCTAGTTGTTTTGTAGGATGGTGGCTCTGTCATGCCTAGGTAATGTTTTTTTTTCTTCTTTTCTCTTATCTTGAATTCTGTTCATCGAGACAGGCAGCCGTGCCGATTGAAAAGGAAGCAACCGTTCACCTTCGCCTCTTCCTTAAATGCAGAGTTCAAAATTCAGCAGTCAAAAAGGCCAAGTGCATTTCTTAAATGATGTGAGAGTTGAAAAATGTCAAACAGCGAAAAAAAGAAACTGTCGCTATGTGATGGTTGGATCACTTTTTGGATCAGCGATCCCTTTTAAATAACACGTCGTTTGAATATCAGACAGTTTCGGGGAGGACGCCTTTGACCCCACCCTTTAGGAAATGAACATTTTCATTTTGGGATTAACAAAGGCGAACATCACGCTAGCATACAAGCGGCATTTGAAAGCTGGAACAAGCAGGCCTCATATTCCAAACAAGTGTCAGCGTGCAGCATTTCTGAGCATCTCATTCGCCGTCTTCCTGTGACTGAGATTAACGCAATGCTGCATTATTGATTTACGGTTGCATAAAGCCTCTCCCGGCTCTATATATTACACCACATTCAGTAGTCATCTATTCAATCAAATCTAATATTACACTGGCTCTGCACACAGCTGTCTAATAGCATTTAACTCACAGTTTGATTCCTCTGCATTCCCTCATGTACTTCAAACGCTTGCTTTCAATATCCTTCATTCGTTTCCACTACGCCAAGATGAAGTCTTTTGAAAAGCACCGAGGATGAATGAGTGTGCACGCTTGCGCAAAAAGTGTGTGCGGAGACAGGATTAGCCGTGGCCTTAGGCTTAAGGTATGGAGCGGCGGAGTGTATTTTAGAAGCTTCTAAATTAGCTGGGAAATGGGATTTTGAGACAATGGAGTAGGGGGGGGGGGGGGGGGGGGGGGGGCTCAAATGAAAGGATGCACTCGCAGCACTCCTTCATTGCCTCTGATGTTTTACGACTTTTTTTTCTTTTAATCAGCGCTCCTCTCTTCATCTTCTTGCTCTTCCCCTTTCTATGCAGCCGCAGTGTCACCTTACGTTTTCCCATCTCGCCCTCCGCCTACCGCCCCTTCTCTCTCTCTGTCTCTTTCACCCGCTCTCTCTTTACAGTTGACAGCAATGATGTAAGAACACAAGTGTAAACAGTAGTACGAGGCTAACCCCACTTTGACCCACTTAAAACAGAAATCCCCTCGAGCATCCATACACGCACACGCACACACACACAGACTTTATATGCCTGAGTAAATATTGGACTTGTTTCAGCTGACACTTTGTGTGTTTTCCATTCGGTTGTCTGTTCATTGCATTTTTTTTTCCCATCCGTGAAAGGTAATTTTGAGTACATCCCTTTAAATAGTAACCTTCTACTAGCTTTAATTTAGTTTTATTTTTCATGTGGCAAAGATGTTTTGGTTTCAAACAAAGCTATTGTTTTTCTACTGTTGGATCCATACTTTTCAGTTTTGTCAAAAGTGTCATTAAACAAGATACTGGACAGTTTTTCCCGATGCTGTCAAAATGCAGCCGGGTACAGAATTAAAATCTTTAGGCATGGAAGTCAAAACTTAGAAGGCTGGGTTCAAGGCCATGGGTTCAAGGGAAGATAAATATTATAAATATATAAAGATAAATATTATTCTTATTATTATTTAATTATTCCAAAAATGCTGGTGCCATGGGTTCAAGGGACCAATCAACAGCATGGCTGCAAGTTTCAAGTGATAAAAATGCCACCTTGTTACTGCTTCTGGGGTTTAATTGGCCGATAATTGAAATGTGGATTTCCAGGAACTACTCTGGGGCTTTTAAGGTCATTACATTACCTTCTCTTAATAATGAATGAGTGAATACATTAACTTTTGTCTCTACGTGCGTGCAGTTGTTAGGGGAGCTCGCAAACTGCACATGCGCTAAAACTTTAGCGGAAAAAGTGGCAAGAATATTAACTTGATAGCATATTTCACATGCAATCCGGTTTAAGTTCTGCACAAGAGTAATTCACCTCTGCTCCACAAATGACTACACTTTTAATTTGTTAATAATAGATTCACTCCAAGTATCTGGCTGTGAGGGGTAATCTCCTGCTGCAACATGATATCCACTAGAGCTGCCGGGAGTATTGCCCAAATACTGCAGTCTAATCACACAACAGATAAGGTGTACGGCGAGGGGAGAACTGATTTTAAAAGTCAAAAAATGAAGACGTGTGGCGCATAGATGTGCATGTATGTATGACGTGCGGCGCCTGCCAAACTTTGTATGTGTGCCTATCAGTTATCACTAATCCTTCCACTCAGAGCTCCATAACAAGGTGGCATTGTGCTGCTGACGCTTAACATGTTGGAGGAAGGACCTCAGTAGTGAATAAAGCGAAGAAAGAGAGGGAAGGAGACGCTGATATGAAGCGAGAGACTGAGATAGGGAAGGGGTGGGGGCAATACCTCTGACAATGGAGAGAAAATTGCATTACACTAGATAGGCTTGTGATTACAGAAGGAAAGAAAATGAACAATAGCATTGAATGCATGTGTGTTTGTGCGTGACTGTGTTTGGAGCGGTTCAGGCATGAATGATTTTGGGGGTGCGGTGTGTTGATGGGCTGCTGATGTCATGGCCCTGCATGCACTCTATCTGTGTTTGAGGATGTGCATTCTTTTCATCATTGCAGGCCCTTGCTTGGGATTTGTTATGTGAATGCTGAAGAAGTCAAGCACTGTGATTGTGGATAAAGACTACTAAATGTCATACTGGGTGTAATAGGAATAATATTGCTGTGTGGAGTCAAATATATTCCAAATCCAATTTTTCATTTTGTTTCAGTATTTTTATACACTATCATTGGTATAATGATAATAATATTATCACTTGTGCATTTTTAACATGTACACAACTGTGAGTTAACTACTGAAATAATTTGATTTATTTTATTTTATTTATTTATTTAGACAGGACAGTACCAGTTTGATGAACACTAAAGATATAGACATATATACAAACATCCCAGTATAAAACCACTTTGTTTCAGTATTTTTATTCAGTATCATTGGTATAATGATAATAATATTATCAGTTGTGCATTTTTAACATGTACACAACTGTGAGTTAACTACTGAAATAATTTGATTTATTTTATTTTATTTATTTATTTAGACAGGACAGTACCAGTTTGATGAGCACTAAAGATATAGACATATATACAAACATCCCAGTATAAAACCAGTCGAAATTAGCCGGAGCTAAAAATCATATGAATACTAACGCTTAAAAAATTTGAATCGACTTGACACCCTTTAACTTATTCATGTTTTCCAAATCTCTTTCTTTTAAGGAGTCACAGCAAGAGAATTATAGCACCAGAGGTCCAGGCCCAGCCAATTCTGGGAAGAGCAACAATGAGGATGGTGTTTCCACCCAGGACCGCCCTTCGAGTCTGCCGGTGAGTTCCACAGCTTGAAAATATCTTGAGTTTGTGTGTGTGGGTTTGTGACAGTCCTGTTGAGAGAAACAGGACTTTCAGCGTTTGTTCACTTCTGAGTTCTTGTCCAATCAAATGCATCTGTTTACCTCCGGGCTCGTATTTGTGTTTTGCCTATGGTCAATAGCGAGGGTGGCGGATTCATCTGTGGTCAAAGCATCACGCACTCTGTCTGGAAGTTGCACAACCCACAGGCAGAAGCATATGTACGATCACAAGCTCTCGTGCTGAAGCGCAGAGTCACGCATGGAAACCCACGCGCACTGCCTCTTGGCATTTGGGCTCGCTCAAACTTGTTAAACGGGCTGCCTGCGGGAGTCATTGAGAAAAAAATTGGTCAGGCCGGGATGGTCTATTAGTTTGAGTTGCTTTGATTGTTTTTTTATTTTTTGCCGGAACTAATCAGTTCAGTTCTCACATGGCTCTTCTGCATTCTAAAGAATGGAATTAAACAACTACCAGAATTTGCTGGAGAGAATATGAAAAGCATGACATGGGTGGTTTAAACTTTTTATAAATTAACTCAGGACGTTTGAATTTGATCTTGCTTGCACTCACATGGAGAGAATACAATAAATGTGGAATGCAGATAAGGACTTAAATTAGAAGGAGGATGTCGGAAAATGTGGCTTCTGTCTGTATTTTCGAGCTACATTCCATTAAGAACACGAGCTTTCTTAAAACTCACCTCTGACCTCATATCACACATTTTGTCATCTGTTTTTTACTTTCCACTCTGGTTTTCTTTCTAAAGTCACATCATAAAAGCAACTCCACTTTTCCCTGATAAATGACCTTGATGTATCAGAGTGAATTCCGAGCAAGAGCATCACCGAAGTCAAGGGGCGGGGCTTTTTAATAGCTATCACAATATTCTCTGAGTGTATGGGATGGCTACAACTCTGAAAAACTGAATTGCTGCTACAGATGGATCTGGAACGGATCCCCTACGATAAGCAGAGGTTCACTGAATATGTGTTCCCCGTTTACGCAGACATTTATTTTGGAATATTTCCCAACTTGATGATGGAAACAATTACATGCTGAACCAAACTTTGCTGGAAACAGAGAAAGAACAAATTTGCTTGACATCGCTATGTTCTTCAGCGGGCTGTCATGGTGCATTTACAACCTTTTTTTTTTTTTTTTTTTTACTCATAGCTGTTTCTCTCCCACTCTCGCTCACGTTTGATGTCAGATCTAAAGCTGCTGTCATCTCTTCTTCCTCTTTCTCTGGCAGGTGGGAGGGAGAGCAGGTCGGCAAAGTGTCATGTTGTTGTTTTGGGATGTGTCTGCTGTGTGATGTGGCGGTATTTTTGAAGAGAGACTAAAAGGAACTTTGGTGACTTAATATGAATGCAAGTCACAGCGTCCCATGGGTCTTAAATAGTTGTTGTGCTTGAGCTATCTCAAATTCCATCTCATTGTACAGTGTCCATGCTGTTAATGATAATGACCCACTTACCATTTTTTACAGTCGGAGTAAAGAATTTGTGGGTTGGTTATGATTTATAAATTCATTTAACATATAACATCGGAAATTTCCTGATTTTACTAAGTACAACTAAGCTAATATACTGTACATATTGTCAAAGTAATACATTTGAGTTTAGAAATCCTGCAGCATAGAAGAGCCACTGAGAAGAACATCTGTTTAGGAAAGTTTTACTGTCGTTTTTTTTTTTTTTTTTTTAACTGGCACCAGCATGTCTTTTGCAATTTGCCCCAAAGTATCGGGCTTTTTCTGGAAGTTCACAGAGTTCCAAAAACATTTACAAAGGTTACAAAGACACTCTTGACTGCAATCATCTCTTGGAGTCATGCATTTTTTTTTTGTGCACTTTCAGTGTGTTGGTTTGGTGAAATCTGTTTTGAATAGCTGTATTTGTTCAAATTTGGACGCATTTGGTTGGAAATGAAAAAGGTCTTTTCACTTAGAGTTGATTCTAAAAAACTCGACCAGTCATTCCTCTGCAGGCCGTATTTCAAAATTGGTTTTCTCACAAAAAAAAAAAAAAAGAAATTTATCATTACAATTGCCCTTCTGTGGTGGCATCGAAAGAGCACGCACAAAATACCAAACGCACTGAGTGGATATGACAAAAAAAATCCTGATGTCGCATCCGTGGCACTGGTTGCAGTTTACTGCGACAACATCAGTTTTGGAGTACCTCGACCTTTGTTTTACTGCACAACTAGAATGTGTGACAGTTGGATTTTATTTAACGGCAATTGCTCCATTTTCACAGTGCCTCCCCAATATTGGGCCAGTAGCGGACCTGCTCTGCTATTTCCTGCTGTGTTTGCTCACTGTTATGACTGTTACTGGAAATTGAACAAATGCGAGATCTCTGTGTCTGGCCTCAAGTTGCAAGATGGTAATAGTTCTTGCATTGCAAAATCAGTTCATGGGAGGAACCCAACACGCACACACACGCACGCACCCTTGTTCCAGTCACTACATGTTCCCAGCTCTCCAGCGCTCCCCTGACAGCCTGCCAAGCTGCCGCGCCGCCTCCTGTGCTCCGAGACATGGGAGTGGAAGGCCAGCCATGTGGAAAGGCGGTGAGGGAGGATGGGAGGCAAGAACAGGACGAGGAAGCAAATAAGGAGAAAGTGTGTGAAGCGTTGAAGTGAAACGTGGTTATCTTTTTGTCACTTGTGTGAGGTGATGGGGATGCTGCTACAGGCCATGGGGTTCTGGCGGTTGCATGTTTTTCCACTCAAAATCTAAATTAAATATTCCTGTATGTCTTTTTGAGCTCATTTGCCCCACTTGACTTAAAGGAAGTTGTCAAATACTAACTGTCGCTTCCGCTAGCATCCAGCCCTGCTCTGAGTGTTAGGTCATGAATGATTGACAGGACACAGCTGGAGAGGCCGGCTAACCTCCTCACTCTCCTCTTTCTCTTTCTCTCACACCTCAATCACAAGACACGCACACACATCTTGGCACATAAACATGCATAAGTGCATTGATGCACGTTGTGTCGGCTTCACACGCACACAGGAGTGTGTCGAATGCGCGCATGCTCTGTCGGAGCGTTTCAGTTTGCCTCGCCAGTATGTGCCCTGACTGGCTCAGACACACTGCTGTGTTTTATTTTAGAATCCCCAGACAGGCCAGCAGGCAGCACACAGTAATGTCATCCAGCAGGGTTACATTCAGCCTCCATATTAACTCACACTGGGGGAGTGCATGAAGGGGAGAAAGGAAACGAAGGTACAGAGGAACGACACTGACAAAGTCTCCCACTGCATTTCTCATATCGGAATAACTGCAGTGCGAGATGTTTCTTTTATCCGTTTTTATGGAGGTAGGGCATGTGAAGGAGAATGGGAGTTGGGCCGACACAGAGACAAAATGTGCCCTGAATGCTGCCGCCTATTCTTAGAAGGTGCAGCAGCGCCGAAGGCCACAGCAGCTCCCGGCCACCGCCGTCACCAACACGTCTCGTGTCCGAGAATAGGAGCGCTAATCTGAAGCCACTTTCACATGGAGAGGAATTCTCACGGTCAAACCACAGAACCAGAAGCAACTTGCAATTCGGTGTTCCTTATAGTTAGTTAGTTGCTGATTTTTAGAATTGCAGTGTTATTATTTGGATTCGATAACTCAAGACCCACATTTTCTCATGGGAAGAAAGTCCAGACCCATTTTTAGAGAGGTGAAAACCAAGCGTGTGTATTTCTTAAAATCCTTTGGAAAAGCAGGTGTCGTATTTTTTTAAATAAATACACACAATTGCTTCTGTAAAGTGCATTACAGAGCACATTGAAAAAAAATCTTTATTTCTTACAACTATGCACATTGAAAAAAAAAATCTTCACTTCTTACAATTATACCATCACAAATACTTTTTTTTTTTTTATCACCCGGCTATTATGACTCCGCCGGTCAGAAGAAGTAGCTTCATAGAAAATGCAAACCGTCTAGTTGCACGCCGGCTTGTTTTCTTCTGTCCTCATGAATCATTTACCGCACACGCAGTTTCATGTGAACAATTTTTTTCCTCCATCTTCAAGAGTAGTGAACACGTGTTTTTGCATGGGCGTACCATGTGTCCCCCCACGGCTTGGAATTATAGCTGCGCAGGAAGCAGAAATGATCTGAGGTGAAAATGTTTGCTGTGCCATCAGCATCCCTTCTGGAGTCTAATTAGAGTCACCAGCAGTTCGAATCCACGCTTGTATCTTTTACTGATACATGATACAAGTCAGGTTTGAAATGAAGAAAAGTTGAAAAGAAACGAGCCATTAGTTGGGCCTTTAGACTTCAGTGTTAATGCCGAATGCCTCCCTGTGCAAACCCACCGCTGACACTGCGCTCCTGTGGAGGAGAGACACACTAAAAGAAAATATCCCAATGGGGTAAAATATTTTCTTTTCTGAAGGCTTTTAGTTGTATCTTGATGGATAGACATGCTTCTACCTAGTGGGAGCTCTGCTGGCCAGTGTAGGTTGTTAAAGCAAGCGGGTAACACTAGGCTGAGCAGCAGTAGCAGGGAGACGTGGGAGGTCATGTGTTTTACCAAACTACCCCCTGAAAGACCAGCTGGTGGATAAATGTGTGTTTGTGTCTGTGTGTGTCTGCTTTTGCATTAGCTCCAGTATGTGACAGACTTTATGATTTGAGACTGAGGGGAAATGGAGAGGGATGAACTTGGTTAAGAAAACACTAGTTTGGTTCCACTGGCGCCTCTCCATCCGCTACAGGGGAGGAAGGAGAAGAGGAGGAATAAAAGAAAGCAGACTGACAAAAAAAATAAATGTCCCCTGAATGGATCCTTAAAACAAAAAAAAATCACTTTTCTTCGAGTCTTCTGTTTCTACGAGAAGGGTTGTTTCTACTTTGTAGCTATAATGTACCGTATTTTCCGCACTATAAGGCGCACCGGATTATAAGACGCACCTTCAATGAATGGCCTATTTTAAAACTTTGTCCATATTCAAGGCGCACCGGATTACAAGGTGCACCTTCAATGAATGGCCCATTTTAAAACTTTGTCTATATATAAGATATATATATTTGGCCCGCGGGCCGGACTTTGGAAACGCCTGCTGTAATGGGTCAATATTGGTCCATATATAAGGCGCACCTGATTATAAGGCGCACTGTCGGCTTTTGAGAAAATTGGAGGGTTTTAGGTGTGCCTTATAGTGCGGAAAATACGGTAAGCATACAAACAGGGCAATTTAGTACAGTGTGTACTAATATTAAGAAGAAATTAATATGACTTGAAATGTTTTTTAAGTTACTCAACATCTTAGATCATTTTGTTCATAATGGACACATTTTTTGCCTTTCTAAAAGAAAATGAAACCGTATTATTCTGCACCCCAATTGCAAATACTTGATATGTAGATTTCATATTCAGCAACACTTAAAAGGGCTGATCTATCCTTTGGCTCTAAGCTTTCTTTTATGAATAGTGATTTTCTGTCATTACTACATTAATTTTTAAATTTGCAGTTAAAATGGTTTCAAGTGTTATTTAGCCACTTTGAGCAGAAGATTAGAAACATCCATTTTATTTTCATTAATAGTCGGACATGTGAAGTAGCCATTAGTAAATCACTTTGTGCGTGTGTGCGTATGTGTGCATGCACAAATGGAAGTATTGGAAGCTTGGTTTTCTTTCCCTCATAGCATTTTCTCCAATTTTTTCCATTTTAGTGACATCATGAAACATTGGAAAATAATAGCAAAGATAAGCTACACCTCCCCGTTTTTATTCATATCTGCTCTGTTTCGTGACCTCTCCTTCACTGCTTCCTCTGCTCCTTTCTCTCACTCCCTCTCTTCCTGGGTTTATTTTTATTGTCTGATTCTGGATGCTTGGCATCCCAACGCATTGGCTAAAATGGAGGAAAAAGCCTACTGAGGACTGAAGGAGAACAGTTAATGAATGTCGAGGCGTTGGATGGAGGAAGCAGTCATTTAGAGGAGGAACGCTGCTGTCATCAGCATTGGCTCCCTCTGGCTGCTAGGAGGCTGAAATGATGTCTAACTTTGAAGTTAAGGGCAGCAACCAGACTAGCGTTGCTATAGTGAGAGTGTGTGCGTGCGTGCATGCCTGCGTGTGCACTACACGGGAGGTTTATTATGCATGATCCACACTGTGATGAGTCCTGATGGCACTATACAGTGCTGCTATTAATCTACTGTCATAAAAAATGTGTGTGCACTTCAAACTCCTTCAGACACACACACACATGAATCTATGCTGAAATGCATTCACAAACACCTTACTCACTCACGACCCAGTTCACAGCTGGATTCCAGCTTCACATCGGGCCTTTTAAAGATTAAGATAAAGTTTTTTTTTTTTTCTCTCGCTCGCTCATTATCTTTGAGAAGGTTTAGCTGGCTGCATACTGTGCTCACAGGCAAAACGCAAGTGAAATTGCACACATAGATGCAAAATTGCACAAATTGGAGATAGCTATGGTGGGCTTGTTTGGCCTGCTAATACTCCACTGAGATCTCAGAATATTTTCATGGTATTGGAGAGAGGCCAAATAGAACTGGGTAGATTAGCTGGATTAGTAGGAGTACATATCACAGTGCAAAATTGATTAAAAAAAATAAATACAATATAAAGATGTAGCCATTATGCGCAATCAATTAAACTATTTTTACTATTAAATGAATTATAGCACGTCCGTCTTGGATATTGCATATACAATTGACGGAAAAAATTCATCTTTATTTGTACTTTTCTACTTGAGCACAAGCATTGGAATCTGGATGGCTTTTCTCTTGGTGGCAGTCAGCCATGCTTTGATGACTGTCCAGTCCATTACCGCCTGTTACTGACCTGCCAGCCTGATTACTAACAGGGCTTGCCACTGAACTACTGACTATCCGGTGGGACCAACGTGGCGCTTGAGTAACATTTGCTTTGGTCACACAGTCATACTTGCCTGTCCAGTAAGTGTGGTCACAAACACTTGCGTACATGGTCATAGTCGGTGATGTCACTAATGGCCCGTTTTTGCGGTGTCATTGCTCTCCATGAGGTGTGCGGCCATCTGTCAGACTTGGCTGAATGATAAATCTTAATAAATAAATATATATATACATTCAAAAACATTCATTACACTGAGTGATATTTGTAATATTCTACTTCTCTTATTTATTGTGTCATCACAAACAACTGTTTTGACAGAAAGTGTAAATTATATTCTTCTATATTTACACCATTTAATCATTTTGCACTTCAACATACAAAGCACAAAGCTTTTGTATTCTCATACGGGTTAATTTGCTTGTTGTTACTTTGCATAGCATTTGTCCTAATGGCTTGCGTTTCACCCTAATGTGTCAGATCCATTAGCAGCCACGTTGTTGCCACATCACGGCTTATTGGTTTGGGGGGGGGGGTGACCAGACGTCAGGATGAAAAAATCAAAACAAGAGATGGTGAAAGCTGTCTCGGAATTGAGTTATAGCCAATAAGATTTGTTGTTTGTTGTTTCTGTCTCATCTTTCCTGATTCTCATCCTTTTTCACCCTCAAGGCTTAAGCGGTGTTTAGCCCTCTAATGAGCCACCAATGTTTATTTTAATTTTTTTAATTTTTTAGTTACTGTTGACTCGTGCAAGGTATTCATACTCTCAAGTTGACATTTACATCCTGTTACAGCAGGTTCATGCCAATGACATGCTTGGTGGAAGTAGCCATTGGGACTCCGATTATTTATGTGCAGTGGCCCATCTTACCTTGTTATATCTTCTCGGCCTTATCAATATACATCTCGCTGGCAGGTTTGCACTTGACATGATTGCTCTGAAAGCTCAAGCATGTTTTATAATGCACGGAAACACAAACACACATATCGTGCATGGTGTTTGCTCACAGTCCAGTTATTTTACAAACACATACACACACTCACATAAAAGTGTGAGAAGGGAAATGATATTATAGATAATCTGTTATATATTGAGGTCTAGATTTAATTCTTTTTGGACAAATTTTAGCAAGAATTGAAGCGCACAGCTGCAAATTTCCATTCATTTTCCCCTTCCTCTTGTGATGACCAAACCTTTTCTGTGTACTTGGTTTCTGCCATAAGAAAGCTTGAGGTTTTCTTGCTGAATTTGCACTTGTGTGCATGAGTGGGCTGGTTAAAATAATGTGGAAATCAAATTCACCTCCAAGTGTCCTCTCTCTTCTCACCACCCTTGTCTTTTTACCTTTACTTTGAAAAGACTGCAGCACTCAGTTCAAAGCAAGGCACCTGCACGTGTGCGTGTGTTTGTCTATAGTTTGAGATGGAACAGGGTACAGAAGGAGAAAGACCTGCTCCTGTACTCGTCCAACATCCCATCTCCCCCCTCCATCCATTCTCATCAAAGAGGAGCGCCTGGCTTGGAGGAGCACTTGTCCTTCCACCATCAAGCCGCTCATCAATGAAAAGCAACGTGGGGCAGCGAAGAGGGGAGGCAAGGTCAGTCGCAGGAAAGAACGAAGGATAGGAAAGTTCTTCTTTGAGAAGGATAGAAATGAATTGATTGTGATGGAGAGGGCAGGTGCCTGAGGTGGGGATGCGTCAGAGAGACTGAAGAGTTCTCATTTGGGCTTGGTGACCTTTGACATCCTTCTCAAGATAGGAGGAATTGCTGGGGAAGGAAAAGAACAGAGATGGGATCCTTTTGATCAGAGCTCCATTTTCTACAAGGGGAATTTAAATGTAGGAACATGAGGGAGTGATGCAGCGTGTGTATGTGGCATTCATGCACGTGTGCTAGTTTAGGTTTGGCAATTTTAGTGCTTACTTATGATGCAATAGTTGAGTGCACATTGATTGTGAGTGTGATGGTGCGTTCTGTATGAGCTTCTGAAAGAAAAAATCAAGACACTTGTTGGTCGTAAGCACTCAAAATAAAATAGTAGACTTTACTATAATTTGTTTTTTTGTCATTTAATTGATGACATCTCTGTTAGGGGAAAAAAAATGTCTGCTGTCATTATCGGGGAGGAAAAATAAAATTCTTAAGCCAGTAATTGATTTGACAACGTAAATAGCTCATCATAAATGAGTCATCTTTTTTTTTTCTTTGAGTTTGAATCCTTTGAGTGATAGTAGTGTTATTGAGCACAATAAAAAACTGCAGCCATTCTAACCGCATCCCACAAAAACTTAGCAGTAGAAATATTTGGACTCAAAGGGAATTTGCCTCCCTGTATTGCCTGGTCAAGAGACAGCTGAGCTTATACTAATTCTCTCACTCCATTTATGTTTCTCCATATTTCCATATCATTCATAAGGCATTTACCTCATCGCCTATTTTATTTGAAGACCACATGAGAATGGTGATTTTTCTATAACAGAATATTCTGAAACATGAACTTTGAGTCTAAGAATGTCGACAAAGCATAGAATTTTATATGTAGATACATTTTAGAGGTGCAGCCCCCGTTGTTCCATTACAAAGCTATTAAATGCATTTTTCCTTGCCAACTTCCCCAGTGTGTGATGACAATTTGCTTTGCTTTTCCACCTCATAGTTGCACCCTGATTCCATCCATCTTTCCCTTTGACCTCATTACATTGTACTTTCCTGTCCGAACCACTCAAAGACGTCATTTTCCCTTAAAGTACATTTGGCTTGGCTAAGCAGAGTTTTTTTCATTTTTTTGTTACCACTCCCATTCAACCAGAAAACGCACCAGTCAGCCAGTCAGGGTCAAGTGGTTCAAAACAGGTTTTTTGAAGATCTGCAGGCTGGTATTACTCAGTTTGTGTTTCCAATGTCTCATTTTTGTCCTACTTGCAAGCTAACACTAGACAAAGAGAGGTGCACAGGTGGTTTTTGAGTTTGCATTAGTGGTTCTGAGAAGAATCCTCAAAAGTACCTTGGAAGGCCACTGAAGAAAAGGCTAGACAAGGAAAGCACTACAAAAACAAAATTTGAACCAAAATGAAAGAGCACAATTCAAGAAAAAATGCTTGTTTTTTGTCTGTCACAATATTTCTTTTTACCAAGCAATTTTTATGTTCGAGCATTTAGACTCCTTTGACCATTTTTTAATGTTAAAATGTTTTTTTTTTTTAAATAATAATTCTATAGCTACACTATACACTCATTTTAAAGACATTGATTTTTTCATCCATGATTATTCATTTGTTTTAAGAAAAAAAATAAGCCAGATTTTACTATTGGCAGATATTTTTTCTTACAATTAGTAAGATATTTCTGTTTTGTTTCCTCTAATTAATTTGATTATCTTTATTTTTTAAGCTCAGTTTTGCACTGTAATGCAACATTTATGGTAGTAAACATTCAATCTTATTATATCATACAAGCAGAATGCTCATGACATTCCTTAGTAGCATAATTTATAGGATCTGAGGGTTGTTATAATATGCTGTGATGTACTAACTAGTCCATTTTTTGCAGCCACATTCCTAATTTCCAAGGGATATACAATTTTCTCTTGGTATCAAAAGATAATACTAATGCTACTGTCGCAACGGTCAGCATTTTGACAGATGTAAATAGTGTCATTGTAAATCCCCATACATGACGCACATCATTAGCGCAAAGCAGTCAATGAAAAGGCCAGACACAAATTCCCCTGCAAAGTGACGTGATTTGAATTTATTTGCGTAAAATATGGAAGGAAGATTAACGCAGCTATGGGAAATAATTGCACCTGTGATTGGAAAAAGGATTACTGCTTTAATGTCTGCAGGACAGCAGAGGACGTTACTCAAATATTAGGCAGTCTCTACTTCTGCCTTTAATTTCTTACTCATCGCTGGATATAATAAGATTTCAATCCCAAAAATATCTTTCTGCTCTTCAAAACTGACTCGTGACATTCAGGTGTACCAAATTTTATAGTGACTGTGTGACAAAAGTCACAAAATTCCTGGCGTGTTATTTTCTTGATGTGCTTATCGGCAAACTTAAACCCCTTAAGAACGAAGCCGCTAATATGATAATCCGATAAGGCAGTAACGAGAATAAACAGCACCGTTTTTGCATATGCTGTATTAAACCTCTATTTCTGTGTTGTCTTCCATCCTCAGTCGCACGCTCCTGCACAAACGCCATCCCCTCGGGACGGCAGCAGCAGTGGCAGCGGTGGCGGTAGAAAATGTCCAAATGCGACAACATAAACAAACAGGCAGACAGCTCTCTGTCTCTCCTTGTGAAGTGATAATGTGTTTCCCGCACTGTTTTTGTTCTCATGCTAATGAAGTGGACCGCATTGGTAATCACTTTCAGAACCTCCGCCAGGGAAAAGGAGAAAAGGCAAAAAACAAAGGCTCGAACAAATGAATGTTGGGCTCGTTTTTGTGTGTGTGTTTGGGGAAAAAAAATTGTGTATGTGTTTATACGTTGGTCTTCCAGGCCGCCAGCAATGCCATGGCAGGGCCACCTATCACGAATGGGTGGACTAAGTCTTTAAAAAGATTACACGTATGAAGTAACTTCTGAATGGTTTGTAATTGCGAGCATCCCAGTCACAAATAAGCTTTAAGAAAGCTTTGGTATTTTCTAACGAGACTGTATTAGCATAAAACAGCAAGTAAAGTACTGTGCAAAGCACTCACTTGTTGCGTTAATGACCTTTTTAATAGCTGTCATTTTAACACAAAAATAACGTCAATGTGGTTTCTTGTGACGATTGTCGGGATTGTGCAACATGTAACTGGTTTCCATTAAAAAGAATTGTGCCACATAGGCCAATGAGGAACTCATTTGATTTCGGTGAGGAAAAGGGAACAGTGAAGATACAGTAAATGTTCATTATTATTACTGTCCCCCAGAATTATAATTAATTAACTACGGTCTTAATTGACAACAGATTAATTGTGATCTCTTCTGTTGACATTTTGACCTTGGTGGAGATCGGAGGGACGAGTACATTCATCACAAAATGAGTATGAATAATAAATTGGTGTTTTCCCCTTGGTTTTAATGCAAAGCAATACAAATACATTTAGAAAATCTTTATACTTACTAAGCTATTGTTTCATAAACATTAATAATTGTTTTTTAAGAGAAACATGCAGTTTGCATTCATCTTCAGGGCCGGATTAAGTATTCCAGCAGGCCGGTTTTGGCACACGGGCTGTATGTTTGACACCCCTGATCTGTGTTAATTGGAATTTTGAATGTGGAACAAGTTTTGATTCTTTGTGCGTTAGTATTTGGTACCACAGTTTACTCAGCTGCCCGATGATCATGCTGTCTGTCCGGAGGTGTACAAATTGGTATTGCGTCAGCTTTTTGCGAGTTTGGAGAGCTCGTCTGCGTCGGTGTGGTGAAGAGCAGATGCAATTCAAAACTTCACTCTGAGTCACTGCTGGACAGCTTTTGTCTAAACAGACCCACTTTACCTTGTTTACCAAGGAGAAATGCAGTTAAAAGTCTAGCTAGTGTGGCAGGTTCAATAGAAGAAAACTCACTTAAGCTACTGACATTACAAAACTGTCTGGATGTTTCATGTTCAATGAAATTTGCACAAAACATTTGGAACATGCAAAGATTGATTCCCAAAGCCAGTTGAAAATAAAATGAGAATCATTACGTCTACCTGTGTGGTACAAGTGCTCCTGTGGATTGTAGACAAAGAGCAAAGCCGAAAACACATCGTAGCCATCAAGCCAATAACAAAATAACGTATGCATGGCTTATTCATGCTGAACCTGTTGAGGCTTCTCATATTCCATTCTGTATACAAATACTAGATCTACTTGTGCTTTTGTTCATCGGTCTGTGCTGCAGTACAAGCTATTGATTGTACTGGGCCATTATGAACAGCCAACAAGACGCATACGTACACAGCCGGCAATGCATACAAATGTACTTTAATAATACGGTGGCCTGCAAGCATTTCTTTTCCTTACATAGACGTCTTTGTGCTGGTGTTTTACAATTGTTTGTGGCAATATCTGTCAACCTGGGACAACCTATTGGACAAACTGTGTATTTTTATGGAGATACGATCATGAAACAACCTTCAGAAATGCTCGCTGTACATTCGCCTTTAGCTCTAGTGAAGATTGTGCAACAATGATCAAGGCTTTCATTAATGTTTCTCCGTCTTCTGAACTGCAGTAGAAGTTTGCTGCGCCGGCAGGTGAATTACATTACAAGACGATACATTCCTCTTCTCTCTCTTTCTCTCTCTCTCTCTCTCTCTCTCTCTCTCTCTCTCTCTCTCTCTCTCTCTCTCTCTCTCTCTCTCACACACACTCACACACACACACACGCACATGCTGTGCCAATGCCGTGATGTTCACGTCCCAAAGGTAATTAGACGGAGGCTGTTGCATGACTGAGCTACAACAGCTCAAATACCTGGAGCAAATCTGTTTCACCTGAATGGAAGGAACGCCCTTTTTCTGTATAAGTGTGTGTGCATGTGTGTGTGTGTGTGTTCTTTGTGATGGCACATGGTTCTAAAGTGTGTTTGACATGCTTTTATGTATGTGTCTGTTTTCACAGAGTTCACACAGTTCTTTTGACATCGCTGTGATCTGAAATTTGAACAACAGGGGCATATATACGATCATCGTGCCGCTGTCTAAAACAAACACACAAAGAAGCTGACGTTAGACGTGTGTCTTATTGTGGAGCTAACATGACAAGACTTATCTGCTATGCTCTTTATGAATATCACGAGATGGTCTTTAGGATAGATGGCAAGCTTTGATGACGGTTGTGTCACTGCACTGACATTTTGTCATTTGTGTACACACACGAGCTCAACTACATAATATACCAAGATCAAACGCGAGCACAATCACAAACGCGGGGATTTTCGTGCAAGCTGTCGCCAGCTTTCTCACACGTTTACACACATTTGAGGGGAGAAAAGTACGTGTGTGCCACGACATCTCATTTGTTCAAACACACACAGCTCAGTGGTGTGTGTTAGTGGGTGCTGTGAGCTGTGTTCAGCCTACTGAGTTTGGATCGTTTATCCTCTTCCTGTTTGTGTTATCTCTTTTTCTCTGCTATGTTGGAAAAGGCTAAAATTGAGCTCGCCTGACTCTTCGGCTCTTTGTCATCCCATACCAAACTGATTTCCCTTTATTTGGTGTCAATTTGCTACTTAACCACACGCCAACTGTATTTTTCCCCCCGGATTGATTCATTTGTACTTTTGAAGGATTAAATTGGATATGGCCAAAGGTGACGAGGACAACAAGCTAAATCTGCATGGCAAGGTGGCAACTGAAATCCAATTGACAATTCTTAGAACGTTAAGGCAGACATGCTAACTGCATGATGTTATTATGTATGTGTTTTATGTTAATAGATCGGCTTAGGAAAACTTGCTTCTTTCCTTCCACTGCTCGGTTTCAAGGCGCGCATAAAATAGAGAGAACATCCACAAGGAAGAAAAAGAGATAAAAAGAATGGGGAAAAAATGCCAGGTTGTTTGCTCCCACCTGTCTCCATTTGCAAGGAAAAAAAACAAAAAGGAAACAGACGTGGAGACGCCTGGGAAGACTTGAAAACGAGAACAGAAACAATAGGAAGAGAGGAGGGGAGGAAGAGATCAGATATGCGTGTAGCCCCAAAAGGCACATTGCTGTTTGAAGCCAAAGTGCTGGAACAAGCGGCGGCATTGACTTCATAGAAAATAGGTCTCCTGTAAAGAGGTTCCGTGTAGGGAGATGTTGGTATTCTGGGAATGCTGGAAGGGAAATATCATCCAAGAGTTCGTGCAGTACCGTGCACACACACGCTATATTTCCTGCCATTGCTAAAGGATTTAGATATGTAAACAAGATGAAGCTTTTGAATTTCTCACCAATTGATGTCTTCTATGCTCTTGTTAGTTTTGATAAACAATCGCCTGCTACATTTGGTAAGCCTGGACAATTTAAAAAGAGATTTTTTTTTTTTTTTTTAATTCGGCCTTTTCAGAAGAAAATATTACAGATTTTTTTTACACTCTAACCTGCTGTGTAAAACCCCAGAAATGTCCAAAGTGTGAATAGGAATTTGGGGAATTAATGGGACGATGTGGGAATTTACAGGAATTAACAAGAATAAACTGGACTTTTGCAAAACTGTAGGAAACAGCATTCAATATAATCCTGTTTAAGACAACCAGATGTCTTGAAAATGCAGTTTAAATTCTACAGCATACAGTATGTCTAATTTCTTCTAGATGAACTTTTTCTCACGTCAAATAACCAAAGCGTGTGTCCTTGCATTGAAAGAGATGTTAGGACAAAGCATTGATGTAAAAGCAGCCAAAAAAGAAAGAAAAAAATAATAGGCGAAGGCTGATGTGGGAGAAAAGACAAGAATGAATGGAGAATGAAAAGGGAAAAACATTCAGAGAAGTGAGTGAGACTAACAAGTGAGAGAATTATTAAAATGTCTTTAGGGATAAAAGCACTAAACCATTTTCCAACACAAGGAGGGACGAGTCGGGGAAAGAAAAAAAAATTAACTGAACTGAATTTTGGAATGGGAAGACATAGCCTTGCTGGTTTTTACCTTTTGCGAAAAATGAATGCATGATGATGAATGCATGATGTTTTTTGTGTGTTAAAAAAGCAACAGAAGCCACCGACTGTACTTTCATCTCGTTCTTTCTTTAGTGTGTCTGTGATCTCAACTCTGGAGGATTTCACTGCAGCGCTTTTGAAATCATGTCCCCGTTCCCTCTCTCTATTTTGCTTTTCTTTAAGCCTGCCCCTGTGCATCCGTGTACCTCATGCATGTGTGTGTGTGTGTGTGTGTTCCATGTCTGGCTAACAGCAGCAGCTACTCAGATGCGCCGATAGAAATCCAAAGGAGAAAAAGCTCTGAGGGCCAAACACATCCACAATGTGAAAGCAGGGACACGTTCACCCTGGGAGGTTGAGAAAGGACACGAAGATGAATCCTTTTGAGATGCCGTATAGCATTCTCACAGAACCACAAGTATATAAAAGTATATCAAAACATTTTTTAAAATGTACCAACTTGCATACCATTTAATGTCTTTTGCTGAATTTTAAAACAAGTGAGTATGTCAACGAGCCCTTCACAAGTATGTGCCTCGATGTTCTTTGCTGCTTGTCCCTCCGAGGGGCCATATCAGGTCTTATCTCAGAACGATGCATGCCCACTCAACTCTGACACTGAATATGCCCCACGCGCACACACTGGAGAGTGTATCCGCATATTATTCACACTAAATGACTAAATGCCTGCGTCTCTGCTCTTCAATGGTTGAATGCCGCTGAGATGTGACATTGAGAAGGCATTGTGAGGCTGCTCGAGTGGCTGTAAGGGACGTCTGCCTGTGGGCGCTGCTTTAGAGAAAGTGCTGTCACGTGTCAACCCTGAATTAGAAAGTGTTTTATTTGAGATGTGAACTTGCTCTACAAAGGGGCACCTTGATGTCAGAAAGAGCATTACTTAACATCATAGTAGAAAAAAAAAAGACCAAAAAGAAATCTAAGATATAATTGAGGATCCACAAGGTCATGGTTAACTTAGCGTATTTTCCGCACTATAAGGCGCACCGGACTATAAGGCGCACTTTCAACGAATGGCCCATTTTAAAACTTTGTCCTGATATAAGGCGCACCAGACTATAAGGTCCACCATTAATGCATCATGTCAGATTTTTAATCCAAATCAAATCATTCTCCATTTTATCTTTTTTTATTTCAACTTCAGACGCAACAAATTACTTTATAATCACAAAATAATGACCCATAGTCTTTTTCATTCATGATTCATAGTCTTCAGCGGGCCACTTATGATTGATTTCATGACACAATGCTTCGGGCCAGTTTAAATTTAGGAATTTGGTCCATATATAAGGCGCACCGGACTATAAGGCACACTGTTGGCTTTTGAGAACATTTTAGGTTTTTAGGGGCGCCTTATAGTCCTAAAAATACGGTAATCATCTGCCTTTGTAAAGCTAAGAAAATGCTGCTGTATGCTATTTTTCCAGAGTAAAATTATTGACCCCAAAATAATTCCAGTTATACATTTAAAGTATTGTAGTATACTACTGTATAAAAGCCCAATCCTGCTCCTTTTCATTTTTTTTACTTATTGCACCAGTGACCTTGCCTTCTGAGCCGTCCCCTGTTGAGACTTCTTGCCCTAAACCCTTGTGAACCTAAAATCAATAAGCTAATGGAAAATGCAAGTCCGTGGCTCTGTGTAACGATTTATGCGTGTCAGTTCAGAGGCTATTCGCCTCTCACAGCCCGCACTACAACCACACCGGTTATTGCTGTCCGGTAAAAGCGGGATTTGGGATGACTTAGCTGACTATTCCCATTGCTTCCAAGTCCTTTTGACCACAGCAGAGTGTGAAAAGAGCAAATAGTCACCTTAGCATTGCGACATAGCTGAGAGAGGGAGTCAGCATTTTCTAGTGATGTGGTAGTATTCTCTGGAATTGCCCTCCCCCCCACCCCCACTCCTTCTTTTCCAGAAAATGCTCACACACACCTTTAAAGGATTTATTGCAACCGATTAAATGTTGGCTGTGTCCAACATTCTACTTTTGGGGATTGTTTCTCCCGCTCTTCTCGAGCAGAATTTGGGATTATTGTGCCCCGCTCGCTTCACTCCTCCTCAGGCCTCAAGAAACTTTGCTTCCGTCCCTAGTGTGCGGTGGCCCTGGTGGACAACTGCAAATCTGTCACAGTTACACAGATTAGATTAGAGAAGCGCTGAAACCAAATTGCCCTCTCCTGCTCTCCTTCCAACCCCGTGTACTTGTCCTCCTCTATTCTGTCTTCTTTCCTTTTCCTATCAGGCTTACTGTCATTGTCCTCTGTTGTGTTTTTTAACCTTCCAGTCTTCATATTATTCCCTCGTCAGTTTGTCTAGTGTGCCCTGTTGCCATATGTTGGGAGTCCAGAGACCAATTGTAAGTGAAAGCTCAATGTTGTGTTGCACTTTGTGTTTTATTTTATTGCACTTCTCTGTGAGGATATGTTTCGCGGCCGAGGCACTACCAAAGCTAGAATTAAGAGCGTCTTATAAAGCGTGTGCCTGTGTGAGAGAATCAGAGATAGCAAAGTAAGTTTAATTTTTGCAGGCTGGAAAAGGTGTGTGATGTTGACATTGGTTGAAGTTGGCTGCTTGAAAAGTTCTCTCGACCTTGGGTTACAAAGGTTTGTGCACCCCTGACCCGGAGGCCATCCCTGAATTAAGAACACAACTAAAGGAATATTCAAGGTCTTCTTTTAGTTAATAGAATGTTGAAAAATGAAGCAAAATGGAACATGTATAACTGAAATGCTTTGCTTTTGAATCAAAGGAAAGATCACAAAGTGACTCTCTGCATTTTCTTGAGGGCAAGAAGTTAAATCATATCATTGAGATAAATCTGTTTATATGTGAGTATGAATTGGCCGGAAGCCAATCATTCAGCAGAATTCTGTGTCGGCGCTTACATATTTGATCTCTTGCTAGGTGTTCATTAATTTGGCACGACAAAAGAAGTGTTGTCTCCTCTGAGAGTTGTCCTAATGCAATTTAGGTTTTGGCTCGAATCCCTTGCTGCATTTCAGCTGCCGCAAAAGCTAAAGCTGATGGACTGAACTAGTAATCAAATTTGCTAGCGCTGTAGTTGGATGTAAATTGGAAAGGAATAGTTGACGAACCAACGGTCAATTACCACTCCGTTCATCTTATTGTGACAGAAAATACCCAATCCCAATCATTTGTTTCAGTTTAAATGAGTGTGTCTTTCATGATTTAGTCCAACCAACACTGTCATTTCAATTCTCATTTTAAAAGCAGAAAACACAGTTTTAAGTTGAAGCGTCAAAGAAAAATTCCCTTCGATGTGATAACCAGGCTAGGAGCCATTTTTTTGAGGCCCAGAGACCAACCGACAGTGGAGAAAGGCTGCAGTGTTTCTCTCCACCCCATACTGAGCTCCATTGATCAAAAGATGAAATGAGACTGTGAGGGTGAGAGAGTTTCGTATGAGAGGCCTAATTATGGGGGTCTGATCATTTGCATCAAAAATAATGAAAGTCTTGGACAGACTCCCAGATCTCTCTTGAGTATTTGCAAGTCCCCCCCCCCCTACGCACATCCCCATATTTGTATCTCTTGGCTGCTTTCTTTCTCCTCTTTTTATTTTTAATTTCAACACAATCTGACGCCTCAACCTCACATCGCCATGGAAATGTCAATACATCATTTGATAGTAACTCGCGATGAAGTCATATTTCAGCATTTAGCTCCAGCAGAAGTATGAAAAAGTGAACCGCTCGTATGTCCTTCGCTGGCCTAATGGACCTAGAAATCATTCAGCCGTGAACATTATGCTAATACTCGCCAAGCTTGCACCCCTGCCTCCTATTGTGAGTGTCTGTCACTCTATTTAGCCTGATAAACAAGCCTGATTTTCAATTATCGCTATTCAAATGAGGCCTGCGGCAGTATTTGCTTAGAGGCGTCCAAATTGGGTGTGTGTGTGTATTCATTGTGTGCTTGTGTGTTTATGACGACAAGCTTGCATTCAATTGACCGGAAGCTTTGTTTTTCTCTTTCTCCCCGTGTGCTTACAATCTAGATGGACAAAAAACAGGCCATTAAATGTACACAAAATGACATTATAAGCTGTAACAACTTTGTTCATTCATCCTGAATAACATCTTGACCTCAATGGATACCGCTACTGGGTCTAAGGAAACTGCTTCATATTTTTCTTCACCTCAAATGGGTGTTTGGGGTTTGCGTCAGCAATCTCAGATTTTCATGTGAAATTCTGAAACAATGACTGTATTTTCTGGACTATAAGGCGCACCTAAAAAGCCAAAATTTTCTCAAAAGCCGACAGTGCGCCTTATAGTCCGGTGCGCCTTATATATGGACCGAATTCCTAAATTTAAACTGGCCTTGTGTCATGAAATCAATCATAAGTGGCCCGCTGAAGACTATGAATCATGAATAAAAAAAACTATGGATCATTATTTTGTAATTATAAAGTAGTTTGTTGTGTCTGAAGTTGAAATAAAAAGATAAAATGGAGAATGATTTGATTTGGATTAAAAAGTCTGACATGATGCATTAGCCTTATAGTCCGGTGCGCCTTATATAAGGACAAAGTTTTAAAATGGGCCATTCATTGAAGGTGCGCCTTATAGTCCGGAAAATACGGTACAGTTGACGGCCTGACGATGATGGACCAGCAAAATTTGCCTCACCTCAGGCTAGCAGTAAACGTTAAGTGTCTTCCGATGCCCTTAATCTGTCTTTTTGAAACACACCAACGGAAATAGCCCAGCCACAGACGGGAATAGCCATTCAGACAAACTTTTATACTACTTATTGATCAGGTGCTGTTACTCCGAGTCAATCATGGAGGCACAATGTGACCCAAAGTAAGATAAGAGGCCAACATGATTCATCTTGCTTTCTTCTTCCCATTTCTAGAAGCCTTTCTCCTCTCCGCTCCTCTACCACCCCCTCCCGCTTTGCTTTCTGTCCTCTGTTTATGAATTCCCCTTGCTTGGCACCGAGGCCGGTGGAGAAGTTTTTAGTATGCAGCCTCTCTCAAGGACAGCGCCTTGTTAGAAAGCCCTATTGAGCTGCACAGCAATAGCTTGCCCTAGAAGAGCACTGTAGTCACTCCTGCCTCCCTCTAGCCCACCCTCATTAATGATGTATTAGTTTATTAGGCGTTGGATATTGGGCCGGGGACCCTGTGACGGACTTCATCACACCAAAGCTGTATGGAGAGGAAATAACAGCAGAAGGAATGGAGCGAGATGACATGCATACAGATTCCAGCACAACATACACATTGGTCAACGTGCATTAACGGCACACGTACGTGTCAGTATTCATGAACACGAACTACTTACTCTGGAGTGATTTAGTTGGAGTGCCCGGATTATTAACTGTGCTGGTGTGTGCCTTAATGGCGGCGTAAACAATAGCATCAATGCAGGTAGATACATGAAGTGATTTCACGAATATGAGGTTGAAGCAAGGAAGGACAGTGTCACGTTTCTTCCCTTCCTTCCACTTCCTCCTCCCCACCTTTCTGCTAGTTTTTTCATCTTCCGACTTTAGCGCTCAATCTCTGTCTCTTTTGTTCCCGCATGGATGATTCTGTTTACCTACTTGTCATTGCTGAAGTGCTGGATCTCTCCATTTCGTTTTGAGGAGCGTATAGGTGTATGTGCGCACGCACCGGAGACACACACACACACACTGGGCAGTGCAGCTACAGAAACACACACATATTTCAGCTCTCTGGCTGCAAAGCAGGCCTTGAATGCCAGCCAGCCCGTCACATCTTACCATTTTTACTCTGTGTTCTTGGTCTCTCTCTCTCTCAGATGCACGTACGCACAAATATTTAATTCTCTGGTTTTTCTTGGTGCACTATCCTTGCTACTCTGCTCTCATAAGGGGAAAAGAAGTCGTATTATAGGCCTAAATGGGAAGTTATGCACTCACAGTTTGGCTTTAGCTTTCATTTTGATGCCAAAAGAAAAGACTCAAGAAAGTGTGTGTTTATCCAAATACTGTGGGATGTGCGTGTTTTACTAGTCCTAAAAGACAAAAATATGAGTCATTGTGGAAAAAAAAGCATACAATCGTATTGAAGTTTTTAATTTTGGCTTGAGAGTATTGATTTTCATGTCCCGAAATATCTAGAAAGGCATTCCTTGACTTCCTCAGAAGTCTGAGTATTGTTGGGTTTTTTTGTTCCCAGCATGTGTACATATGTTGCGTAACAAAACTGAATGGGAAAATCATTTTGGATTTCAATTTGAAACTAATCAAATAGTTGAACCTTAAAATATATCATGATACGTACCAAATCATCTTTTATTAGAGTGGCCTTAAAACTGTGAATCGTAATCCCACTGAGTCAAACCAAATCAAATCATTCCACTTTTCCAAAACAGCTTTGAGAATTTGTCACACAGATTCGTGGTCTCTGCTATAAGAGTTTAGTCATATCCTACATAACCGTAGAGAAGAGTCTCGATATTTAAGTTTTACAGTGAAGCTGCATATTAACTTGCTTGGACTACTTTTCATTTCCGCTTGGGTGATCCGATGCAAGTTCTAAAGTGTCTGCTCGAGCCTTGTGCAACAAAGTATTAGTCTCCTCTCTCCTTCGCTTTGAGGAACATGAAGTGTGTTCTGCTACAATGAGCCAACACATTTCGCTATGCAGCAGTAAGCCACGAAGGAGGAGAACATAACCCACTCAAATGTTAATTTGCAGCCCAACGTATGCCAATCATGCAAGTGGAACATATTCTTAATTTTGTCATTCATTTGGAAATGAACTCTTCATCTCGCACAACTGAAACAATACGCTGTGTATTTCTGTTTTGTACGGTGTGTTACAGTCGCTAGACTCGCTCACATCGCGCTCATCAAGTATTTACCGCCTATTCTTTGGAGAGGATGAATAGCAAATTGCTTTTCCTCTGAAGGAGACAGTGGTGGGAACTACGCTCTTTTTTTTTTTTTTATCGTCTCGTCAGACAAACTGGGGACTTGGGGGTGTGAGGTCGTTTTTAAACTGCTGGGTCTTGAATTCTTCCAACATACTATACACAAATTATCCAAACTCAGAATATATAGTATCATTTTTTTTTATTTCCTATAACAATTATCCTGTCGTTTGTTGTATTTCAGTCCCCGAAAATATCTCTTCACATGAAAATGGCCACTAGCTAAAATGTTTGGGTTCATGCTTTTATTTTCGCACAGTTAGTGGTGGCAAATGCGAAGCTCTCACTTGTCCCACTTCTCCATCTGCTTCCTTTTTCCTTGGCATGTCTGTTCATCTCTAATTCTTTAATTCCCCCTCTCTCCCTTTCCTTCTGTCGATTTCACTGACTTCATCATGCTTTCCCTTTTCTCGGGCTCTTACTTTTTCCCCGGGAGACCGCAAAAGCAATAAACAGAGCTGTGTGACGGTCAGCCTGTGTAATGGCGAGAGTGTGAATGATGAGAAGTTTTCCTTCCAACAAACCACTAAAGCCACTAGAAGTATGAGAATGAAAAAAAATGGTCGTCCTTCGCATATTTTTCGTGTATACCAGGCGGTCGTTTAGCGCTTTTCTCGGCTGCATGCACATGCGTCTCCGCGCAGCTTACATTCATTTCAGGGTCAGAAAATGAGAATCGTGAAATGTCAATGCAAATAAGAACAGAGCGATAGAGCAACAATGTGGCGCACCTGTTAGTCGACGCTGCCGGCGTTCTTTGTATGCGCGACAGGCAGCGGCCTTGACTTCCACTTGTAGTCGAAGCATTAAATGGATGTGCGGAATTGGTATTCACTGGCTTGTGGACGGGGGTTTGGGGAAAAACAGGCTGAGATTGGAAATGAATGTGAACTGCATGATAGTCGGCCTCCTTCCGTTATCCTATTGTTCCGTCGCCCTCCTCCGTTCCCATGTCACCCTCGCTCCTTCCTCCCTCTCTCGCTTTCTTCTCTCTGCAGAGGGATTTGACTCTAACTGGCCCTGGCGCCCGTAATGAAACCAAATCTATTTAAAGCCAAAAGCGATGCAAGTTTTAATTTCCTATTCCAGACTTAACCTTTTTGGCTGCGCTGCATTTTCACATCCACTTAATAACTTTTACCCTCCTCCTCCTCACCCCCGTTCATTCTCTCGCTCTCTGTCACTTCTCCTCCTCCATCACCCCTCTTCCTACCCCCCCTTTGCTCTCAGTGGCTAGGCACAGGCTGCCTCTTCAAGGGCAATATCTGTCAAATGATTCCCTTGTGAAATTAAGACAGAGGCCATGAAGGAGGGAAGAGAGGGTAAAAGGGAGGTTGAGGGCTCATGGGGGGTGGGGGTGGGAGCGACTGGAAAATGTGTATGAGACAGAGGAAGTTCGAAAGTCAGGTGGAGACCTTCCTCATTACAAACTCTGGGAGGAAAGCAGGATAGTAAGTGCCAGTAGATAGAAGATGATGCTTGAGGTTTTGGATAAGGAAGCAGAGAGGCAAGAAGGGTAACACCTAAAACAATGGAAATGCAATTATTAGTTAATTGTTGTTTTGCTGCACACAGCATTCTGACTTTGACTCAGTTGTCTGATATGATCAGTGATGTGTCCATAAAAGTCCATCTTCCAAATTTAATGTAATTAGCACTAGAATTGAAATGGAACATTTGGATTTCTCTTCATGCGTGAATTACACAACATAGGCTGCATTTGTTATACTTAAAAAAGATTCAAGTCCATTCAAAATATTGTATGTATTTTCCATGACCAAAATAAGATTATTTCTGCACTGAGAAATAAAGAAAGTCAATTTTAGGGGATTAAAAGAATAATTAAATGTTTTTCCCTATCCTTGTAGTGTTTTTTTTTTAATTGGACAATGCAGCATTGTGAAGCAATGTAGCTCTAGTATCACGTTCCCTGCCTTGCTCACAACAAGGACAGCGCCATCTCCTGATGGTTTTTCATATTACAGCTGGGGAACAACAGCTCTGCTCCATCCTCACCTGCATCACAGTTGCAAACCAAACCAATCCTTGTCATCTCGCATCGTTTTTTTTTCTTTCTATCTGCTCACTTGTATTGCCATAATGAATTGCTGACATAGAATCAAATATCAAGATCAAATATCTCAATTATCGGAGCTCACCAATAGGTGCACCCCGAGAGCTTAAATTTACAGCCTCATTCCGTAAATGTCTGAAATCAAATTAACTTTTAACAGGGAGTCATCTGTGGCTTTTGAGCGTAGAGATTGAAGCCCCCACAATTCCCCCCACCACGCGCACACCACATAATGAGAAGCCATTATTAGGCCTGTGATTGCAGTCAGGGTGCAGATATTAAAAGAGGCAGGAGAGGCAATAACAGCGCATTGTCTAATACCCTCATAGGTATGTCATATATTTTAAGACAGCTGCTCTGCTATTTATAATTAATAGCAATTCAGTCCCTCTTAAAAACTGGATGACACCGAGTAGTGAGATGTTATTTTATTAACTTTAGATTCAAAATCTGTGTCATGAGCTCTATTGTATTCTGGATTGGCTGGTCCAATATATATGTGTGTTTTGCCCACAACGTGATTCCTCTGATGATTCCTCGGTATAAAAATAACAACAGAAATGAAGTTGGCCTCTGAAGACACATGAATAAAAATAATCTGTCTTTATTTCTCATGCCTCGCAGCCATAAATCACTCCCTCCCCAAAATGACAGTCTTATAGGCGACGTATCACTGTGGCAAACAGCTCTATCTTATAATAGCAATGTAGCACATAGCAATATTATCTGCTGGGGGAGCATTGTAGTGTGTGTGTGTGTTTGTGCACATGTGAGTGTGTGTTTGTCAGAGCTGTGCCCTGCAGCGTTAGCCAGATTACACCGGGCCCAGCGACAGTCTTATAATAAGACTTGGCCATTAAATCATATCAGCGCGGCTTTTTATATCCCAACACCTCAGCTTCGACACTATGAAAGTGTCGATCACGCAGAAGAGCGTGCGCGCGTGTGTTTTATGCGTCAGGCAGGCGTGTGTGTTTTAGCAAAAGTTGTTGCCTTTTGAGCCCGCATGCCTTGCCATCACACGCCGCTTCTTCTTCCTCTTTTATTAGATCATCCACACGCCGCTGTCACCTCTCCTTTCTACGGGCTTACATCACACACGCACACACAGCCACTGACTCGAAACCTCGGCGAGGACGTTCTGCTTGGTTAGCTGGTGTTCGCTTCATCATGTCTGGTATAGGGAGAGGGCATCTGGGATGACTTTCCATCTCCAGTCACGGTGTGAATATGCAAACGCCTCTGATATTGATATGAGTGATGAATCAGTGTGTGTGTGTGTGTTGCGCGCTTATTCGTAGATGGAATTAAGATGATATTTGATGTTGCCGCTCTCATTTGCTGCGGTTCCATCTCCTTATCAGAGGGTTTCCAAATGTTACGTTGAAAAGGAGCCTCTAAATGATCCCATTTTTATCACAATTAAAATGCAACTCTGAGCCCAAGGTTGCTGTCAGTTGAATTTGAATAAAACCAATTGTAATTATACGACTCCATCTCTCATGGCAATGTTTTATTTTCTTTCGCAGCGCATACGTTAGCTTGTCAGTCTCTGAGAAAGAAAAGGACTTTGAACGTGTTATCTAGTCTTGATTCATTCCCTAGCAAGTGTGTAGAGCCTCCTCCCAAGCAGAGTTGTCATGTCATGTTTGTCATCTGTGATGGATGATGTCGGGGGTCTCACAGAGGGAGTGTTAAAGAAACAATCCCACGCAGCACACGGCGGAGCGACTCAAATTCATTTGGACAAAATTGACGGGCATGTTTTTGTTCATCAACACTTTGTACGTCGACTATAGGGAGGGGGGATTTGCAGGCATCGCACTTGACGGCATAATAGTGACGTTAAATCTCGAGTGTGTATGAGATTTCGATTTCAATCTGAAATCTGCAAGTGTGTTGTCACCTGGCAATGTGCATCAGTGTATCATTTTGTTGTAATGTACGAACAACCATAAGACATATGTCATTGAAATTGTGAACAAGATTTTTTTCTCTACTACTAATAAACAAACCCAAATTATCCACATTTTCCTTCAACAACAATTGAGCAACGTCACATGAGAGGAATTGATGTTGTACTTAGCAACCTTTTTTGAAAGTGATTCCGTTATTGCCGTTCAAATAAAAACAGATGTTTGCAAATGTCTTCTTTTGATTGAACACAAAAGATGATGAGTCTTCTTTCATGAAGGACTCCAGAAATCAGAATACTCAGAGGATTTGGACCGTTATAAAGAAAACAATGGCTCAAAATGAATACTCGATTATTAAAACTGTTGTTGATTAATTTGCTATTCGATTAGTCATTGATTAATCCAATAATTAGGATATTGTTAATTTTCCCCAAATAATTAGTTGAGGATACATTTCCCACTTTCATCTTACACTAATGATCACACAGTGGGATTTTGAAATTCCACAGTTTTCATGTACGGGCGTCTTTCCTGCCCTTCACAAACCTTCAGCGCACGATTAAATAGAAACATGCTGTGCACACACACACACACACACACAAAATCAACCGCTAGACAGGCGGAGACACACATCCAACGTGACGCTGAAACATGCTGCACATACAAAGCAATACACATGTAGACGGACAGCCTGACAGACAAGGAGACGTGCGAGCGTGCACACACACACACGCACACACACAACGGTACACAGCATCCCCACGTCTGGGTTAATCCAAGCTGTCAGTCAGTGCTTAAGGGCCTGCATGCTGCTGTTTGATTGTAATTGCAAAAACCCGGAGACAGTCGAGGGAGAGCCGAGGCTGTCAATAAACTGGCATAGGAGACAGAGTCCTCCCGCCTTACCCACTATGCTCAGCACGCCATGTGACTTTATGTCACCGGTTTGTCTCATGCATAACTAATGATTGTTCACTGGAGAGGGCGGGCTTATGTCTGCCACTTCACAACATTTTCTATCTTCAGCTGAATTCCAGACAAATGAAATTGTGCTGGAGGTGCTTGTGTAGCAAGGCCATTGTCTGAGTTTGTCTGCTGTTCAAGACCCAGAGGTTCCCGCCTTTCCTCACCCTTTCCTTCTACAGCTCCATCTGTCTTCTAATTTAAGTTGGGGGCCCGTAATAACTAACAGTGAATTATTTTAATGAAGAACAAAGAGCAGGGCAAGGGCATCCAGTCACATTGAGAAGCAAGAAATTGGAAAAAGGGGGAAGAAACTGTTGTGTAAAGGGGACAGGTTTTCCAATTAGAAAGTATTTTTTCTTTCGTTTCTGTACTCATGGACAGTCAGTCGCATTTGCTTTGTGGAGTGTGTGATGAATTACAGCCCTCCGCTGCTTCCCCTCCGTCTTTGTTGTGGTGAACCTCCAACTGTTTGTATCTCCAACGCGAATTCCCCATGCCTGTTTACCAAGCAGGCTGCTGTTTGAACTCCAATAGAAGAAATAGCTTTTGAAAAGTCTCTTTGATGGTGAGCCTAATTTATTTTCACCATTTAAAAGTTAGTTTAAACACTTGCAACTGTGGACTGACGCCAGTGTGCATGTGTGTGTGCGCGTGTGTGTGTGTGTGTGTGTGTGTGTAGATGTTTTTGGTGATTTATTGACCTCATAACTGTCAAATGCCCAAGTGGAAAAATGGCTGGATGTACAAGTGGCATATACTAATTGATCATTTTGTTTCATCCATGGAAATTTGTTTTGCGCTATATCTGGTGGATTTGGGCAAATCCCAAATAAACATGCACTTTAAAAAAATTAAAAAATGTTAGGACTTGAAATTAAAATTGCAATTGGAAATAAAAGGGATTGCAATAATCACAGAGCTTGTTCCGAAATGGCAAACATTAGTTATTAGAAGACATTCAGAAACTTTCATTTTAATTCATGTTATGTGAATAGCATTTAGCATAACTTCCATTATCTTTAAAAAATAAAAATGGGGATTTGGAAAAAATATATAATAAATGCAGGTGATGGTATGGCAGCTTGCACATTTAATGACTTTATAGTTTAAGTGTTTAACTTTTTCTATTCCTTCCTGCTAAATTCTCATAAAGGAGTGATTCCACTGGTATACTCTAATTTTTATGTGTAATTTTTCTTTCTTTGTAATTGAGTCTTTGCTGAGTTGTTAAATTTAGCAACACTGATTGTGTGTGTGTATTTGTCAGCTCCCCTAAAAGGGCTGATTCTCCACTCAATTTGTAAATTATTTAAGTTAATTCTTTAATTGTTTAAGTTTATGGAATAAATAGTTGGATGTAAAAATTAGGGCCTGACTGATTTGGATTATTTTGTGAGGGCAGCTTCAGATATTTACCACTATAAAAATCAGACAACCGATTACTCAGCTGATTAATTAAAATAATATGAAATAAATGAGCTAATGTAAAACATGTTGGATTAGTTTTAACCCAACAGTTGAAAGGTTGTATTTTCCTGCTATATAATTGCAGTTCACTCTATGTACAACATCACATATATCAAAAAAATGAAGACAAAATATGCCTGTGGACAGTCTTGAGTTTAACTTTATGCCAGTTGAAGGTCAAAGTCAGTCGTTAATTTTCATTTTTTCCCCCCGCCTGCACATATCTCTCTACAAGGTATGTCTCAGAATTCCACCGATCACATTATTGATCAGCAGCGGGAGCTGATGGATTACTGAGGCGGACACGCTGACAGGCATGTCCAATGGGAGCAGCGGGGGGAGTTTAGCATCTCTCCAGTCAAGCTGAGTCTCCCCCCTTCCCTTCCCTTCCCTCTGCTCCCTACCCGCCTCCCTCCTTCTGATCAGTCATTTTGACAGTGATACATACACGAGGTTGGCTGGCTGACAAGAAATGCCACAGATCCCCGGAGTCATGGAATGAGGGATTAAACAGTGAAAGGCATCCCCTTAAAAAGAAATCAATATTTTCTCCCTCTGTGAACAGTGGGAAATGTTTAACAATATTCTTGTTTTTAAAGACACTTTTTCAGTTTGGTATATAGTTACAATGCTTTCAAAAGTTCATAACGCAATTGAAATGATCAGTTGTTAGTATTACCACAACATTGCTGAAAAAATATAAACAAACAAAATTAATATAGATCTAAAATATTGCAGATTTTGTTTTGAGTCCAAAAAATATTTTAAAAAATCAGCAAAAAATCTAATTTAATTAATGAATGATAATAAGTAATTAGTTATTAGTATTACCAAAACATTGCTGAGAAAAATATACACAAAAAAATGTTATATACATCTAAAACATTGCAGATTTTGTTTTGAGTCCAAAAAATCAGCATAAATAAATAAATAAATAAATAAAGCAAAAAAATCACTTTTTCCATGTTAGAAATTGTAAACAGCAATAATCAACCCTCTTATCTCAAGTTTGTGCCCCTCATATTCAAAAATCCAGTTGAGGTCTTAAATCTAATTATTACTTTCACCTCTTTTGCTATCTTTGGCTGCCTTCCCACCATTTCACCAAGCTACCTTTGAGATGGAAAAATATCCACTTTATGCATTAAGTGGCTGCCATGTGTTACGGTGGACATTAAAGAGATTTGAGTAAACACGAAAAGCAACTGTGAGAACACAAAAGGATAGCACTACAGGTGGGAACTAACCTTGCCGGGTTTTTTTCTGCTCCTGCACACACTTCAACACACCTCCAGCGCACCCGACTCTCTACATCATTCCTCTCTCTCTCTTTCTCTCTCTCTCACCTTCCTTTTCTCAGTTCATCCTTTCAGTCACCATGTTCAGAGAACGCCACCAAAGCCTCTGAGGAACGGGGGTGTATTAAAGCAAATGTTGTCTCACAAAAAAACGGTCATTCTTTGAGCAGGAAATCCAAAGGCTGTGCAGAAATTGTGCTTCAAAGCTGCCCGGAAAACTTCTCATAAAACGACTTTGATTGTCTGCTTCTAAAAGGGACTAGTGGGGGAATTTTCCCCCCGGTGCATCTGCGGCCTTTCTTGTATTCCTTGACTATTACTAACTTTTTCCCTTTGTTGTGTATTTAACAGTAATGGTTTATATAGCTTTAGACAGTCAAAGAATTTCCTGTAATCGGCCAATGGGGAAAAATTAGTCGTTAATTGTGATTGAATTGGTATTTATTTAATAATTGCCTTTTAGACACTGAGGGACAAGAGCCACAATAGCTAAATAATGGGAGGTCAAAGTCTGCCTTATTGTCAATTTCTTCACATGTCAAGACATACAAAGAGATCGAAATTGCGTTAAAAGTCAATCATATTGTTTGTTTGGCACAGCTTTTGTTCACCTGATGCAGTGGAGACATTTTTTTGTTTTAATCCAGACATGGGAAAAATATATACAACTAAAAAACCTAGAAAAAGATTCCTCAAAAGTATTTGAGATTTTATTTTTTATATTTTTTTTTACCAAAGCACTGAGTTTTAGAACTGTTCAAATGTCATGTCCTTCTAAAAAAATTTTTTTGTATTATTTCTGTCAATCTTAAACTCTTGAGCTTTATTTTCAAAGCGGCGCTATTGACCTGAATGCCATTTTCCACGCTTTCATACTTTTTTATTTAAACAGAGAGAAAGAGAATTTTCAACAGCGTACACGGTGACAATTTTTTTGACCTTTTGAACAGAATAGGAATGCTTTTAATATTTATAGGGAAATAGAAGCGACTGCACAAAGGAGGAGAGCGTACATAAGACGAGGGAAGTTAACCTGCGTGTTCAAATGTATTAGTTTGAAGTTAAGACTGCAGTTAGATGGAGTGTCACATACAACCAAGTCATCCAACCTCTCCCCCCACCCTCGCTCTTCCAAATGGCCCTGTCGGTGTGCCAAGGGTGGTGATTACAGACACTCTCCCCCAATTATGGGCTGATTATTCCGCTGCACTCTAATTGACTGGGGAGATATGCAAATGGGTGTCATTTGGGATGATAAAGGATGCGGGTGCTGGATGCCCCTTGCATTATTTAGCCTCGGCTGTACGCAGCGTGAAGGATGTGGCGTGTGCGTTAATTGCTGAGAAGAGAGAGGTTAAACTGAACGAGCAGCTGAATTAGAAATGAGGAATTTGGGCTCTTTATTTTGTTCTTTCCTTCCATCTCCCACATTTGATGCTGCATCGTGTCTGGAGTTCTCTCGGGTGCGTGGGGAGGCTTAGAATGGGTGGCTGTATGCCATATACTATAATCCCATCAATATATGTCAGAAAATATATTTTTTATTTTTATTGTTTATTTAATACTTTTATATATATTGTATTATATATATTATTATATATGTATATTTTTATATATTTATTTATTTATTTTTTTACTTTTTGTGTAAATTAGAATTAAATGATGAAAAAAATGAAATTGGCAAATCCAAGCTGAACATACTGCATGTTGTATGCAATTGGGTCTTAAAACTCCTCCTACTTGCCATATTATCAGGAAGAATCAGAAAAATTCAACATTAATCTCTCGTTTGGAGACAAGCAGCACCAGATTTGAGTGTCTGCAGGGTTATGGGGCCACACGTGACCCTTTCAAAGTAGCCCACCCTGCATCACACTGGCAAGAGTTTTAAGTGCCTCAGCGCTTATCGCTCCGTTAGCCCGCTATCTTACAACAAACAATAACAGCTTGTGCCAAGGAGTTAGTGTTACTATTACAAACAGATTATCTCAGTCCGTCCAAATCCTGAGCACACACAAATGTTTGCCCCTGCCAACAACATTCCTTGACATTTCAATTGTTGCTTTGCTTTCCCACTGTTGTGCTGTTGTTTAGAGATTGTTTGGCCAGATTTTTTTTATATTTTAGACACTCTTAACGTGTTGTTCTGAGTTTGAGTTTCATAAATACAGAAAGGAGAAAAGAGTGTGTAATCTTTTTTTTTTTTTTTACAAAACATTTCATGCATTAAGTTAAATTGTATTCATAAGAGAAAACGCCACTTTCCCTCTGTAAAGGTTGTCTGTCACTAAATGCGCCAAATAAAAATGGCATTTTAACAGGGATATGGAGACTTTTTATATCACTTTATGAGATTATATATAAGCATTGTAGCATTGAGCTGTAAATTGTCAAGCACACACACACTCACACACACTTTCCACAGAACGCAAAATTGCATTATTTCATTGATTCATTCTACTAATCTTTTTCTGAACAATTTTCAACAAGCATCAGTATTTACCCATATCACATCTAATTGTTTCACAACAAAACTGCTGAATGGCATTAAAACATTATTTTATGAATAATGCGGATTAAAATGCTATCCAGTTCCTTTTTTTCTTCTCTTTTCCCACTTAATAGCACTTAGTGAAGGCTAGTTCAGTTGCTGCATTAAAAACCTTACGCACATACACGTTCACAAACGCACATTAAGAAGTCCATTCGGATTCATTTGCATGGCCTTTTATTTGGATTTTGCCTCCGACGACAGTTGGGCGGAGGATGAATAAACATCTTTATAATAGCCTTTCCCCTCAGTCTCCACAGCACAGTAAAGATGGAAAGCACGGCGTCCGGAGCCGACAAATGTGTGCATTGCTGCAATGAGCAGAGTTGTCCCTCAGGCCTACCAAGCATAGCTGTTGGACTTAATTACATTTCACATCATCATATTTACCCAGAGAAGAGAAACAAAGAATAAAGCGCACCTCTGTGTCCACAGAGGTCTTATTTCTGTACATCTATTGAGTACCACTGTGTGTATGTAACATTATAATGTGCTTTTACTTTTGACCCAGACAAAACGGGTCCTATGGATACATAAAAGGAGATCAGTAATAATATAAACTCTGGAAAAGTTCTCTTCAGTAGCTTCTGTAGAAGGCAATGCACTTTGTCTTTTCTGTATACACTTGGGTTGAGATCAGGTGCCTGACCTGGCTATTAAAAATATTTCATTTATTTTCCTTTAATTAGTCTCATTTTATGAAAGACAATTACATCAAATGGATGACTGCAGAATTCTTTTTAAATATTCAGTCATTGTAAAAATACTTGTGGACCATACTGTATGATTGTCTTTGGCACCCTAAACATAAATAGAGTGGATTGTGCAATATGCACTGAAATCTCAAGTATTTGGCACAGACGTGCACGCATGCACACACACACACACACACGCACACACACACGCACACTTCATCTGTCCCCCTTGGCCGCATCAGTAGCCAAGCATGTCTCTCTGTGACAGCCCAGCCAGCCTCATTGTGTGTATGTCACAAACGCCCATAGAGTGCAGACACACACACATACAGTCATTGTAGGCAGGTGCCAATGCCAGCAAGGTGAAGGGTCACGAGCAACTGCCTCTCCAATGTTGTGTGAAATGTGTCAATTGAAGTCTTGGGCCATTACGTACAGTGTGTGTGCGTGTGTGTGTGTTTGTGGGCGGTGGCCATCTCAAAGTAACTTGCTATTATCACCTCGATATTTTTCTTATTATGACAATTACATGCTCCAGGAGTGAATTAAGCGGTACAGGACGCCAAGCAGGAGAGGTTGACAGCTATTTGGAGACTCAATACACAGAGCAATTTGCAGCCTAGAGCCAAACAAATTGGATTTGGGCCACTTTGGATCGGTGCTGCCGATTGTCGGGCGTTTGGATGCTGCAACCACATGTCTGTTTGGATGGTTAGCTGGCTGGCTGGCTGGCTGGCTGGCTTGTGTGACTGCAGTAGACACAAAAATCTGTGGCCCGTGACAAGGATTAAATGTAAAGGATGTGGGTTGGAAAACATTAAATGAAGAACCACTGTCGTTTTTTTTCATGATGCTGTTTCACTAATATAATGGACGTATTTAGAATGAGCATTTATATAGTCAAAGGGTGTTAAGGTTTACCACCCTTTTATTGTAGTAGTCCTGCTACTTTTTTGGTCTTGGGCCACACAGCTGTGCTCAAGTGTGTGTATAATCCAAACGAGCCACTAAACAAATTACTGATACGCATTTCCCCACCCCTAAACTGGCACAGGAAAAGCTGGCAACAGCACCCAATTAGGCGAAATGCAATTATTCCCATCCATTCACATGATTAGCCCATGGGTTAACAACCAGGCCGCGGATCACGCTAGCTCATGGTTACTCTATTTGGAAAAGCCATCACCATGGAGACGCTGGCTGTCATGGTAACCTGTATTGTGTAAGGCAGCATTCAAGCGAGCGACTGCTGATTGGAAAACTAACTTCCAGTCTTTTTAGGAGACTGCTTGCTCCGCTCAGACAAACGGTTGACCTGATTGGCTGGGAAAGGGAGCGGTAACGAGGGCGAGACAGGAAAAGATGCAAGCAGGTGCCCCTTGTGTGCAAGGGTAGATGATGCCAGACGACAGGCTGGCAGAGCGGGTGGGCACTCATCACAGCGGTATGATGCAAAACAAAAGCTTTGTGTTTCGCCGTTGAGATCGCATTAACCACAACAAGCAGACGCGGACGGAAAGGCGCTTCTGTTAAAACAGAAATGACAACGCTACAATATGAATACAAAACGAGTCCTTGTGCTGTATCACAGCCAATGCACTGACAGTTGTCTTATGTTGATTCGAGGGAGTCTGAACGGAAATTGATTAGTGAAACGTGATTCGAGTCAACAAAATAATAATAATAATCATCATCTTTGGGATGTCTACCATATATTAAAATTTTACAATATTTTGGGAAGATAAAGCACAATTAAAATTATTTTTGTCAAAAATAGCCTTATAATCAGGTATGCCAATTTGCCCTATATATGGAAATTTCCAAAAATAGAGACCGTGCCTTATTGCACTTTATAGTCCAAAAAATATTATAACAACCCCAACGTAAATAATAATGATGACCTTAATATGGGTAGCTTTAATGTCAAGTCGAAGCTCCCGTTTTAATTAACATTGTCTAAAAGCTATTAATTTCATAATTGTAATTGTTAGAGGTATAGAACTGCACTTTATCATGCTAAAATGCGATATTTTATTTACTACATGAGAGTGTATGATGCAATACAATGCACTACTTCTATTTTGAAATACTATCTGTTCCTGACTTAAGGCAAGGTTATGTTGTGTCATTTTATAAAATGATAGATAAGGCCTTTTCTTCTGTTTTGTTAAAGGCAGATTTGCTACTCAACTACTTTATTCATAGAGCACTTTAAAACAACCGTTCCTGCAGAGAAAGTACTTTGCATAAGAGCACAACCGTAGCAACAAGGATAGAGTATGATGATTCAAAAAAAAAAAAAAAAAAAAAAAAAGAAAAGAAAAAGGTGACAAACTGATCTTGGCCGGTGTCACAATGTGGGCATGTGTCTCAGGTGGAATCAGACTGAAGGGTCAGCGAGCTTGTTTTAGCAGGTCGCATCAGCTGGCATTCACCCGCTACTCCACCTCCCTCAGCGAGTACTAGCCAGGAAACCAGGCTCACTCATAGGTGACTTCCCCCTCAAATTTAAGCTCAGGCTCAGCTGTCAGTCGGAAAATGTGTGTGTGTTTCAAGTGTGTCTGCGTGTGTTAAGGGGGCAGCCGTCAAATCTCATCCCATCTATTTTTTTCCTCACATTCTAGCACTTTTGCTGTTCTGTTGCCACTCGTGGACATTCCCAAATACTTCTGCACAATATTTATGAGGGTTCCCTGGATTGAGATAAAAGCACTACTAAGGACAATCACACAAACACGGTGCTCTCTGCTCACCACAGGCAATCAAAACTGTCATTTTATTAGAGCCTGTTCCAATGAATATTGTTATGTTTTTTTTTCTGCTCGATTGAATGTAATTAAATTTACATAATTATGTTCCAATTTGTAGGACAGTGAACGAGTTGTTAGCACATTTGCCTCACAATTCGGAGGCATGTTGTTCGAATCCCAGCTCTCGCCTCCTGTGTGAGGTGTGCATATTCATATTCATATTCCCATGTGCTTGGGTAGATGTTCTCCAGGTTTTCCAGCCTTCCTTCTACATCATAAAAATATGTGCATTAGGTGCATGAGCCATGTTGTATTTAAGCCTTTAAGAAAATATTATTTGTGTAGTTTTTTTTTTTTTTTTTGGTATGTTACTGTATGCTTTTTTTAGGGGAGGGGGTGAGACAGGCAATGTCAGCTTCAACAGTGACCGATTCCTTGTTGCTGTCCTGAAAGTGTCTCGTCGAATGTATGAACTTTGTAGTATTAACTCACTGGGGGAGAAAAAAAATCCAATTCAGACATTGCAGAACATAAGAGAGGAGCTATTCCTTGTCTTTAAAATGTCCCAACTTTGAATGACTTTTCCACCAGCTCCAAACTATTGACTATACCGATTATATAAGCCCACGTTATCACACATTTAAAGAATAAGGTTAGTTTTCCTCCAGAGGGCGGAAACCAAAAACTAATTCCCAGCCTGCCGTGCAATGGAGGCTATCGACTGGGTAATCTTGCGGCTGTTCATGGCCATGCATTTTTATTTTCTTAATGGTTGCATTACCTTTATTTAATGTTTTGTTCCTCTTTTGCAGGATTTGTCTGGCTCGATAGATGACCTCCCCACGGGGACGGAAGCTGGTCTGGTATCAGCCGTCAGCAGCAGTAGTACCCAAGGAGAGCAAGGAGGCGCCAGCACCCAGAGACAGTCGCCTTTCTCTCCCCACGCCTCGCCACACCTTCATAGCCAGAGGAGCGGACCTTCACCCTCCCCTGTGGGCTCACCTGCTGGCTCCACTCAGTCCCAACAGTCTCGTTCGGGCTCGGGGCCCATCTCCCCCGCCAGTGGCCCCACTGCTGGCGCCAACACACCAGGTAGAGCTGCCGAACTCACACCATATAAAACTGTAGCGCATCAATTTAGCATATCGAGACTTTGATGCGTCTCGGTCATAACAAAAGCTGATTCAGATTATTCCATTTCTTTTCATCTTTTCAATGGTTCAAGAATTTGCTTTGTATCCTCTCTAAATCCAGCAATGCAGATCACACAGAGCACTTCATGTACGGCTAATGTTCCTTCTTTCTTTTAAATTGATTATCTGGCGTATTACATGGACTAACCTTCCAAATTGGAATCAGTAGTGTGGAACATCTCTAGTAAATTTCCACAAAAACGTTCCAGATATTTTCAGTTTTTCATAGGATTTAATTAAAAAAAGGATTATTTGATATTATCACATAGGCTGAGTTGCTTTAAAACCAATCTTTTGAAAATGAATTAGTCAGTGTACCTAAAATCGTCTTCAATTCATGTTCATTGGTTGATTTGATATATTATAGAAGTTGCTCAAACACGGAAGGGAATGTGTCTATGAGGGTGGGATAATTTAGTGCAAGGCTTCAATAAAATGAGTGTAGATTTAAGATGTGTGTGTTTGCACACACTCGTGCATGTCCATGCCATTCCAGACTGGCCTCCCTCATCATCCGGCCACCTCTCCGCCCCACCGAGCCGTTGAGCGACATATCAGCGCGCCTCAGCGCTGTCATTCAATGTGATGAGGCGGGGCAAAATGTCTTGCGTGAGATGCTGATGTCAGGCCTCCTCCCTCCTCCTCTTCCTCCTTACCGACGTGATTGACGCTAATGAAAACTGGGACAGTAGTTTTGCCAACGCTCGTGCCAACCATCGTGCCGAGAATTTCGATTAAGGTGGCAAAGACGGAAAGCGGAACTGATTGCTGGGACATGATTAATAAGAAAATATTTTAAAGTATTCCCTGCACCACATAAATAGTGATAAAGTGTGGAGCTGTGCGTAACATTTGGCGCGTCTTAGCGGCTTTACTACACTCACTTTGAATTAGATCAATGCTCAGCCAGCTTGGGAGACACACACAGGAGAGCTAATGTGGTTAGAACATATCTGATTACTAAAGCCTCCACATTCTAACTCTTCATCACAAGTTAAGACACTTTCATTAATATGCTTGTTCGAGTTGGAGGGAGAGAAAGAGGAGGCAAAGCAATACGTTTTGTGCGTGTCTGCGCCTGTGTGTGTAATAAGTACATGCATAACTCCCGCTTCATTATTCAGTTTTATTAACAACAATCTCCACTATATCAACAAAACATTAATAAGCAACTTAATTAGTGAGTAAAACAAATTGTTTTACGCTGCATTACTGACTGGGCATCAGTTGTCAAAAAGTCATAACAACATAACTTGTGCCGGCGCCATTTCACTCTGCTTTATTAATGTCATTGCTGGCTCTGCTATGAAGGATTATGGCTTTTGAATGAAGTTGCACTGATGATTGGGTGTTTTGATGCTTTTTATCTGATTAGACTCCATTGTGGTTGTGCTTTAAATGGCAACGACTCATATTATCTTGGTTATTTTTAAATTACATTCAAACTCTTTCTGTAAAAACACAAAATGGCAACTAATGTTCTCTGAGATGACAACAGAAATCCATGAGATGTGTTGTTACAATTTGTTTTTTCATTTTATTATTAGTGTGTTTTGCACTTTTCTAGCGGTTATAATTATTCAGATATAAAAAACATTGCCTGCACAGTTAAGGGATTTATGATGGGCCACATTTTGACCCTGGAACTAATCACAGTGCATCTGCAAATTTGTCAATTCCCAGGAACCTATACTTAGTTTTTATTGTGGAAAACCAAACTATTTTCAGTTTTTGTGTCAAATATAAAACCATTGGCCAAGCAAATATGTTGAGTTGATGGAATTAGTTTTAACTAGTCAGTCCACAGCCATTATGAATAAAATTGCTCTTTTCTCCATCTTGTGACATCTATTGGCAATTACCTTTTAATGGGCGTCAATAACTTGCAGGTTTTTATTATTCGCAACAGTGTAACATATATAATATTCCTTATTGAAAGCCAAACTTTTTATTTCCTAAACATTTATGGATGCCATGTTAAGTCTCCCAAGCATTTAAGCAGCAGAGTGATGTTGTCATCCTCTCACACGGCACGTCACACGGCTGAGCTCTCACAGGACGACACGCACCATGGCAGCGGTCAGAGAGCAATTTCATCATGTCATCCTTTCACCTGGCTGTCAAACACCTACACACAATATATTTGAAAAATAACACAGCAGCTAGGCAGGGCATAGGCTTTGTAGCGGCACACATGGTTGCACATACAAATCACTTATAAATGCTTGCTTGCTGGGATGTGACTGTGATAGAGCTGCAGTCAGAGGTGAGTATGTGGGAGACTGACATTGCCTGGCTATCATACACCCATACACTTACACAAATCTATCAAGGCATGCCTGCGATTCCCACATTTTTGCGTTCCTCTCTCTTTCCCAGTCGCTCTGTGAAGAAAATCCAATACACTGGAACATTATCCGGCCCTCGCCTTGCTCTCCTGGAAACCAAAAAGCCCACACTGGGCCAAATTGATTTTCCTGTTGCGCTAGATTTGTGACAATCGAGCAGAAATCACATTGCTCAAGCGTCAACCTCCTCAGTTCCACACGCATAAACAAACACCTTCTTCACACTGACTCGTGTTATTTAAATAATTTTACCCTTTTTTGAAACTTTGGGAAGAAGGTGAGAAGATATTTGACTCTCATCCAGATGAGTGCAAAGTGGAATGAAACAGCACAGTTGGGTTGCTTGAAAAGAGTCAAAGATTCAAAGCTCTCAGTTGGAGTTGTTTGACATTGAGCAAAAAACATGTTTTTCTTATATATAGGGAGCATCTCACCTGTGACATTCAGATAAAATGATGTTTATATCATTGGAAGTGTGTGTGGGCTTAGTTCTGACAAGTTATTGGACTCGTTTCAACCAATAACGTGTTGAATGCTGTGCACAATGCCGTGAACACTAACTAGCTAGCTGACATTAGCTTCACTCGTATTACTATAAGCAAAATTATTATGCTAGTTTGAACTAACATGGAGAAGAACTGTGGCCATTACCCTCAGACAGTCAGCACCAGTTTGATACCAAAACAACACTTTTTTTCACAGTTTTAAATGGTTCCCAGATGTCTTAGGAACACATCATTAGAATAAAAAAATTATACATCACATTTATATGTATCTTGCTATATCATTTGATCATTTTGCGGGCATGGCCCTATCTCAGCGCTTCCATTTCCATCCATCCGTCCATTTTCGATAATGCCTGTCCTAATTATGGACGCTGTATATGTTCCAATAAGAGTCTCATCTGTTCACACTATTTCCATCTTTTTAGGATATGAACCATATTTTCCGCACTATAAAGCGCACCGGATTATAAGGCGCACCTACAATGAATGGCCCATTTTAAAACTTTGTTCATATATAAGGCACACCGGATTATAAGGTGCATAGAATGAATAACTCAACGTTGCTCAAACGTTAATGCAATCACAATACAGTAACACTCGAAATAGTGAAAACAATAACAATATTTCAATAACTCAACGTTGCTCAAACGTTAATATCACACAACACACAAAATAAACATGTAAAGCTTACTTTAATAAATTAGTCCGCATCCACGAATCCATATTGGTCCATATATAAGGCGCACCGGATTATAAGGCGCACTGTCGGCTTTTGAGAAAATTGGAGGTTTTTAGGTGCGCCTTATAGTGCAGAAAATACGGTAAGCAGATATACGGCACTGAGTGAACAAGGCTGGAGTGGTCCAATCGGTTTGCTCAAGGGTCCAACTTATTTTCCATTTCCTCTCCATCATTTCTATCACAGCCTGTGGTTTACTTGTAATTTGGGCAAGAAAACACATTAGTATTCCAATTTCTGATCATACGAGTACCACCGATGTAAAGATATCTTTTGCGGTGTATTTTCCGCACAAAGGTCAGGCACAGACGCCTGGAAGGGATTCAGCACAAATGAGAGCGGCATGCTCCAAGGTAGCCATTGTTGATAATGCTGCCAGTAAATGACTTCCTCGAGCACAGACGGAAACTCATTTGCAAGCTAAAGAATATCCAAGTGGAAAACATGCCACGGGAATGCTCATTCAAACTTATTTTTCCTCTGTTAGGGGTGCAAGTTATTACAAGAAGGCTATGAGAGAGAGTAGGGGGTTGAATTTTGATGTCGTGGGGAGGGAGCGGAACGGATTTTTTTTCTTTTTCCTGGTCGCACCACTCCCAAAGAGCCTTCATGGGAACACGCCTGTGGCACTGCCTGCCCCTCTGTCGGCCTCATATTACTTTCATCACGCTCTTTCTCTCTCCTCTGTTCCCTCTTGTGTCTCACTTTTCCTCATATCCACCCCCTCGACCCCCTCTCTGTGTTTGTATTCGCTCGGAGCATTGCTGTGGTGTTGGCCTCCCACCGAGGAACCAGGCCCATCTTTCCATCCCTGTTCTTGCCTGTGTTTCCCCTCCTCCCTGTTTTCCTTCAATTGCTCCTGAAGCGCTCTTTTCCCTCTTCTGCCTTTCTGTTTTATCTTCTTCCTCCCTTTCCCATTTGCACATTAAACCTCCCACCATTCCAATCTTTCTTTTTTCCCACCTCTCTGCCCCTCTGACCTAAAAACAGAAAAATGTCCTCCCCTCCAGTAACAAATTCACACTGCAAATAAATACATATTCGAGAAGCCATTTTGTAAAATATATTTTCGGACTCCATCCAAGTGGTAGATTCAAATTGGAGTACAGTGTTCAATTATGTACTTCCCTTTCCCTCCTCTCTATCCTGCTCGCTGCATTTTTAGCTTAAGCTGCACTTTTGTTTTACTTACACTTGCTACTCAGCGCTGAAAGTAATGAGGATCTCTGGAGAGTGAGAGCGCTTGTTTTGTGAGCCACTGCAGGCCTGCATTCGTCCCCTGCAGGGCTAGTTAAACTGGCATCAGCCGCTGGCTTGGAGAGACATTGGCTTATACCCATTGAGAGCTAAACCACCATTACTGGAGCCTCTTGTTTATTTTCCTCTCGCCAATAAAGTCAAGATGGAGATATTACCTTGTTGTGGGTGTGTTGGCTGCGGAAGGTGTGTGTACATTTACAGCCGAAGGGTTGCATTAAGAGACAGTGCTGAAGCAGCCCTTTCTCTCTTGAGTTCACTGTCATATCCTGACTTTTGGAAAAATGTCCCATGCTTCTTCAAAAGGGCAGGGTTTATCACCCACAAGAACATGTGGGAACCCTTAACCGGTACCTAGCTGTGTCCGGCTATAATTAAAATAAATGTTCCTCACGCCTCCTTTTAACTCTTACATATTGTTCATTTCCATGCTCACATATGTTCTGGGTCAATTTTGCCTGTGCAAAGAATATCCTCATAAAAATTTTCTGTATCAAGGAAGGATACCAGGTATCGTATCGGACTGTTACGGGGCTTATTTTTAGTTATTGTACACTTATGGAGGCTGCTGATACCAGCCACAATTAATTAAAATACTAAAAATCTGACACTGAGTAAATCCTCCAAACCATCATCTGCAAAAAGTAATATTCTATCATTGTTTTAATTCAATTTTATGTGTCAAAAGTACTAGGTATCTGTACTCTGTATAGGACAGTGCTCAAAGATTTTAAAAGAAATTATGATAAATTATATATTATATACATTACATTTCATATATTACAATAAACAGATTCTAATAAATATTAGCTCCGTTTTAGTGGACACAGGTCAAATTTGACATTGTGCAGCTTCAGTGTTAAAAAATGTAGTACTTGTACAAAAATAATGTTGTAATTTGTGTATTTGAGGTCATTTTGGAAAAAGTAATTAAATTTCAATGACCTTGAAGGATGTCAAAATGGGTCAAATCTAACCCAAACAGTATGCAAGGGAGGGGTCACCAACGTGGTGCTTGCAGACACTAAGTAGCCCATGAGGACCACTTGAGGAGCCCGAGGGACTTTTTTTCGGGGCACCAGGGTATCTGCTCAGGTCTGGTCCAAAATTCTATATTGGACTTTTTATCATTGGCACGACATGCACCATGGCACATAGACTCATTTGTAGGCACATACACGCCCTCGCAGTTACTCTGAAGCTTAATATTAGTCGAGCCCTGAAACAAAACAGAAATATGGCCACAAGTCCTCCCCCTCAGCTTTGAACTTAACAAGCTTTTGCGTTTGAAATCCTGATGTAAAAAAGCTTCAAAGACTACATACCCTCTCTTCAAAAGAAAACTCCGGGTTGCCTTAATAGTACTTGCGGAAGAGGAATATAAAATGTGTTTTTGTGTTGTTTTTTTTACAGAAGAGCATTATCTCCCCAAAATAAATGCAATGAACTTCCATTACTTTTTCACCCTGCTGCCTCATAGCGTAAGAAAAATATGGCGACATTGTGCTCACGAAGTGTCTTTATATACCAATTGAATTTGTGTTATTTGACTCCTCAATGAAATGCAAAATAACCCCTCGTTATCCTCCTGTTGACGCTCACACTCGGACTTTACCATGCAGGAAGTCTTTTTCATAAACTCCAACACATTGGCAAGATGTCTTCTTAATAAAATATAGCAAACGTTTAGTATTCGCACGCAAACATGCATAGTTAAAATATACGAATGCATAGATCAGGGGTGTCAAAGTCATTTTTTTCGCGGGCCGCATTGTAGTCATAGCTTCTTTCGGAGGGCCATTATGACTAGGAACCCAAGTAAATGTATGAGCACCTCATATTATATACAGTAAAAGCTACAAAACAAACTGACAAATAACTCGTTTTCAAATCAGACAAGTAAAAACTGGTCAAATATTTTGAAAAAAAAGATATTATTAAAAGTGAAGACAATTTGCAATTCTAGTAATGACACACGAATTTGATGCACAATTTGTCTTTGCAGGCCCCATAAAATGATGTGGCGGGCCGTATCTGGCCCCCGGGCCTTGAGTTTGACACATATGGCATAGATTATGCAGGTCAGGTAAAAATATGCGCAGTGAGTCTCCTACAATTAGATAAACACAAGCTTTTAAATGACACACACACACACTCACATGCAAAGCTAGTAAGACGACCTGCATGGCAGAAGCATTTCCATACAAACTATTATTATTTTTCGCGTGTATACAGGAAATGATATACTGCTGACATTTAGTTCTCTCTCCCGGCAGCACATGGTGAAGAACTGCGTGTCAGAGATTCAGTGTATGAATTATTAATGGTACAGATTAAGCGTGCCAGGACTCACTGTGGAGCCTGTTTGTTTTATTTAAGCATAATTATTTAATGGCATTTCGGGTGAGGAGAGGAGGGAGGACAGGGGAGACGAGGTTGTCAGGGAGAGATAGGCTTTGTTTGGACACTAATTGGTAGTGAAATAATTACCAAGTGCTGGAAGCTGAAGTCAGGGAGGGGCTGAAGCTTTATCAAACTTACGCTACTCCTTTCTTATCTGTTTGCGATGTTCTCCTCGTCAATGAGACTTTTTGTTTTGTATTGTTTTTCTATTTTCTTTTTGTCATCACACTTAATCATGCTCGCATAGATACAAAAGCCCAGTTGTTGTTGTTGTTGTTGTTTGTCTCATGTTAAGCAAAACATTGCATCGCTTTGTAGTACACGGTGCATAGAAGTGCACACACAAGCTCCAACACAATCTGCTGCCACCATCAGTCTGCCATCCAAGCAAACAGGGTCTGACAGCAAAGCTGATGCCTGGCATGCATCCCTGCGCGCAGGCACACACACACACACACACACACACACGCTCACACATCGGCAGGTCACTGCATTGTTTTGCAGGAAAAGTCCACATTATCTGCCCAACTAAGCTAGTGATGTTGGACAAATAGTTAGCAGTTGTTTTCTGTGTATAGGTTTATTAGTACGTTTGATTTTTATACAAACAATTTGGAATTAACTACAATATGCTTGCCGTTTTGTGTAGCATCATTCTGGAACAAAGTAAGAGTGTAAATAATCCAACCATTTATATAGAAATATATAATGTGCATATGTCCACACTCATCCATTTAAGCATATAATAAACACAAAATACATAAACAACTGTATAAATACAAAATTGCATAAATCATTTTCACTTTTATTTCCCATCCAGTCAGCATCCCGTTAGCAGTTAAATTTCTTGAATGGAAATGCTAGATTTCATTTCACTGGGATTCTTGCTGAAGGAACAACTTTTTTTTTCCATCTAGTCAGACTTTGTTTTGATGGATTGATTAAATTTTGAAGGAATTTTATCTTATAATTATTATGGATTTAGTTTTGTGTTTCCGATTTCGTGAAACACTCAAATAACACGTTACGTACTACATGTGTGAACTCATATGGTGAACTCAATTGGTGTAAGGCCACAAGAAAAAAAAATTGTGGTGTGCTTGTTAAATCAGTCATTCATTTTACTGACACCACTAAATAAAGTCAATAAATATCCAATGTGGGGTGACATCATAAGTGTTCCTGCAATGCTGTCGTTGTACTTCCACACAAACATTAGATGAAGTATTTTCATCCTCTACACACAGAGGCATGCAGATAACGTTTCCCGTTATCTGAGGGTTGCTTCAACGATTGCACACGGATGTTTTCCCTTCCCTCCTGCCACATGTTGACAGACTAACTAATCGAATATTCTCCTTTTGAAGCAGTGCCGCCGGATCCACTCATGTGTGAGGCAGGGGTCCGTGTGTGTGTGTGTGTGTGTGTGCGTCATTGAGATACATTTTTGGCACATACCCAATGCCTTTGTGTTCATGTGTGTTTCCTTGTGTACTTTAGCGTGTTTATTTACGTATGTGTGCAATTACTTTTATTACTTTCACGTGTGTGAGTGCCTGTGACTGTAGGCGGCCTGGCGGAATGAAATGTTGTTTATGCAGTTTTATGCGAAGCAATTATGTTGACTTAATTGGGTTTGTTTATGTGGAGTGTGCCACCTCCAGTCATGTATTAACGCTACTTTTGGCAGCTACAACACATACACACATAGGCACACATGTAAAAATTAATTGATAAATATTAGGTAGTTATTCACATCGTCTCTGCTGCACGATAGCTTAACATCCACCGAAATCATTTTGTGAATGGATTTGCAGCCGAAGATTTTTTGTGAATTATGCGTCTCATAAACAGCCAGTTTGAAGGCGGGAAGCTGTTTAAAGGCCTGAATTTAAAAATAAAAGGTTACATTTGCCTCTTTCTCTCCTTGCTGCAAGCCAAATCAATCTACTACAGTCCTTGTCTGCCATTGTCCTAATCAGACTCTCAACTTCTTATTGGATTTCAATAGAACCTGCACAGCCTGAAGACGCACAAGCACGAATCGATGAGCCACAAATGGCTCCGGGTTCCCACATGGGATGGTTCCCATGTGTTAATGCTTACGCTGGCACAGGGTCAAAAGACTCAACATGTCCTTTAGAAGTGCATTTGATTGTGAACACATGGAACTGTACGGATGATGATTGAGTTGAGTGCTCCGTGTGATTGTGAAAGCCCTCGTCTCTTCATAAAAGCGTAAAATTCATTTGTACAATACACTGTAAGACTTCTGTAATTTCATATTCTGATTTTGTCTTCCTGAAGGCTCCACCTCTAACCAGCAGAGCTCTGGGAATGGATCAGATGGATCCCGTCCACCAGTCACCCGCTCACCCATGGCTCAGGAGCGAGGTATGTACACAGTACAGACATCTAATGCTTTTAGTTCTTTAAAAATATATATATATATATGAAATATAAAATGTAAATGTAAATATACATATAAATAAATAAGAATAAATACAAATTCTTGATGTATATGTATATGTAAATCTACATATAAATAAATAAGAATAAATAAAAATAAGCATAAATAAAAATGAATAGAAATAAATAAATAAAGAAAGAAAGAAATAAAGAAATAAATCACCAGTCTCTTCATATTCATATTACCATATTTTGGATGGGTAGGAAGAATGATGCAATAATACCTTCAGTGTGTTATTTTTACCAAAGTTTAGTTTGTAAAAGTTTAATATAAAGTCATTCTGTAGGTGCTTTTTGGTATTGTTGGTCAACTCTCAGTTTGTAGACACAGCAGTGTTCATCATTTTACACATTGCCACAAACACAACACAGACCGGGATCTAACGTAAATAGAATGCTCTCCCTGTGTCAGCATCAGTCAGACAGACATGGGGAGTGGATGAGGGTGCATCTGTGGAAGGTTATTTCTCAGCAAGATGAAAATCCACTTGGAGATTTAATGCTGCTTTCTAATGCCTCTAAACTCTCCCTATTCCAGTCGAAAGAAAATACAATGCTGGTTAGAAAGTGCTGTTTTTTGTGGTTTCCCCGAGCAAGAATTACGCCCCCTCGCACACACAGTCATACACAGCTCTCACCCAAACACACCCACTTTGCTCAAGTGCTTGCCTCCCTTAAGAGCCCCTCTCGTCTCTTCATTTCGATAAATATGCTGAATGTCTCTTCCCACTTTTTTCCCATGCATCCTTTGCCGACTGCCTTCTTTGTTCACTCTGCCAGGAAGAGCGAGAGCTTTGTGTGTACTTATGTGAGTGTGTGCGTCTTTGTGTGCATACTCGGGGAGTGAACCAAGCAGAAAGACAGAAATCCTTGAATGTGTTATTTGCTTTTAGTGCTTTCTACACATTGTTCTTCTCCTCCATCCATTTTCCAGGCAATTTAAAGTGCGGTATTACATGCTATTTTTTCCCTCCTCCACATCCTCCTCTCCCAACATCCTCTCATCCTAATGGAAGCAAAACATTACAATAATGTCCTCGCTCCTTAAACCTAACACTCGCAGCCTAAGCACTTTCAGGCCCCAATCACTGCTCTTTCCCTCCCACACACACTTTTTCTCCAACTGTCTTGGTCTCTGTCTTTTTTTTTCCCCCGTACACACACACTGTATTTATTGCTGCCATTGTCTGTTATCTGCCCCCATACAGTCAGACGCACAATTATTTGCACACAAACAAGCACACGCAAACACACACTGACCAATGCATTAGGTACACACTCTGAGCAGTCTAATGCAAACCAATACATTATGCCAATAAAAAAAGAAAATAATGCAAAGTTTCAGCTGACAACCGCCGTGTAATATTTTACTCCTCTCTTGATAATCTGTAAAAAAAAAAAAAAAAGAACACATCTAAAAATGATGTTCATTTATTCAGAATAAAATATATAAAGTGCAGTTGAACCACAGAAATAAACATATTGATTTAATATTTTTTTTTAGAAATGTCTCTTGTCTTGGATTATACAAATTATTGCAAATTCCCAAACTCGCAAAAGAGTCTGTTCCTGGATGCTCATGTAACAAAGTGGATGCTTATCAAAGTTTATGTTCAAGCGTACAAATCCATTTGCACCTCGTCCGACACACTGAGTCATCTAACACACAGATGCACACACTTTTTTTTTTCCTCTTTCAAGGGCCATTTAGCGACCTTTCCCCATTTGTGTCTGTGGGTTTTAAAAAAAGAACATGCTGGCTTGAGAGTGTGGATCCCAGACGAGGATTGCTCCAAATGTCAATTTGAATGGTTGAGGCAAGTTTTAGCCTGAGAGGCTTTGAGGTACCCATTGACGGAGCGGCTTAGAATAATGAAGTAGCCGTGGTCAAATCAGCAGCTTATTCCGTACACGCAGAGCTCTTTGCCCACTTACACAACAATGTTTAAAGCCACCGTCTGCAGTGTAAGCTCACACAGTGTTTACTTTATTTTACAAGACATTGTGACTTAAGTCCAGATTTTTCCTAAATCCTGACCCCAATGTCTTGTGTGTGAATAGAAATTCAGGTCAGGTGCCACAGGGAAAAGTTTAACCCTTTTGTCAGCGAGTGACAAAAGCAATTTGAGATCATGAGCGATAAACTTTAAGAGCTAGAGTTGTGAGTAGATATTTTTTTTTGTACGTCTGAGGTTGCAACCCGGCTTTCAATCGTAAAGGGCGTTTTTGACTTGTGTATGACAACATACACACCGTTTTGCATACCGTTTGATGTGTGTGCAAAGTTTGGTGACTTTTTGTTCATATTTACGGTCGCAAAAATGTATTTATTTTTTTTGTCGAGAAGAATATAATCAGAATTTCTACAGAAACAGTAGAAACTTCATCGAAAGAGATAATACAAATGTATCCAAGATGGCTGCTATTAACTTTCAAGCGAGGTTACGTGAACAAGTCTGCCATATGCAACCCGCCCACAAAGGACATATTGCATTGTTTCACAGCAAAGGGATAAAAGAATATCAGAGAGAGAGAGGGAAAAGGAAATCTTTCTTGTACGTGCACTAAAGCAAATAGAACACAGCTTATTAGTTAAAAGAAATATATTCTTCTAACAATAACTTACTACACCATCTAACCGTCCATTTTCTGAACCACTTTATCCATTATTTTGTAATCTAATTATAATTGCAAACATCAAACTAGATCAGGATAACTCAAATAAACATTTAAAATGTAGTTTGTGAGTGATTATGTTATTTAAGATGGGGGACTGTTAAAAGCTCCCTGGCTCAGTTGGTATTTCAAAATAATACAAATTGATCCATATACAAAGTGTCTGTATTCTGAGTCTCATACATGAATTATGGAAAAGTATAGATGAAATAATAATCAAGACAATATTTATATTATACATGAATCATGGATATATGTTCTTTGACATTAAGTTTTAATTGCGGTGTGAATTTCAGGGTTCGTGTCCAACATGCCAAGAAACCAGGCTGGCTCCCAGTTCCCATTGTATCCCGGGATGGGTCCCTACTCCCAAAGTGGCCCCACGGGCCCTTACGGACCTCAAGAAACCCAGTACGGACAGCAAGGTTAGAAAAGCACAGTACACTAAAGACACCATAATTGTCTAACATCAACTCCTTGGAGATGTTTTAACTGCATAAAACAACTCCATCCGACTATTAAAAAGGTTTTTGTTTGAAATAATATTAATGAAATCCACTTCTTGTGTTGCCTTGTGTCGTTCAATCTTATTAAAGTCACACAGGATTTTGGCCTCGATCTGATGGTAAAATCATATTTTATTCTTTTATTGGCTTTTTTTGGAATTGGCCCTTAGTTGGCAATCACACTGGGCCTTGGCATGTCATTCCTTTTGTGTTAATGAGGAACATTAAAGGATTTATTTTGAAAGACACATCCATGCTCTTTTCGGCTCCCACTTGCTCGCACACACACACACATTTTATACACGATCGTGGCTTGTCTTGTATGGTAAGTGTGACTCTCTGTGGGTTTGGCTCTAAATATTAATGAGACATTTGAACTGCAGACTAACCTCTTGGCCCTCCTCATGCAAAGATGGTGAGGTAGCTCCAGAATGATGATGATTTTATCAAGGTTTAGCCGCGGAATTGTGCTATTATAGCCCATGTCACATGACACATTTTAACATCAGCTTCTCAGAAATCGTGACACTGTCTGATTGCTATGTGACGGTTCTTTATTCTCCTGAGTTTAACGCTTTAAAGTGCACTTCAATACTTATATTGTAATTGTGTAAAATTTTCCATCATATCTTATAGATAGACAACACACAAATGGACTGCAGACTCGATGCATCATCAAAGCTAATATTGACAGAAAGTGTTAAGTGGTGAGAGAAAAATCTGCTACACAACACTGATCCGAAAAATGTTAGTTTAACCTTTTACAAATATAGGTCTCCACTACAAGTCTTCACTGCCAGTCATTTTTAGATGCTCCTTTACCCCAGCATGTGAAAAAAACTAATTATTTCAAATACGTTCCTTGGCTTGAATGTTTTGATTTATAGATTTATGTCATCGGCAAAGAATGAGTAATAAATAAGCTCGACCCTCAGCCCCAACTTGGGGAACTAATTTTTAAAATTAAATTCAAATAAAAAAATTTAAAAAAAATATTTCAATGAGGATAACACTAAACTAATCAAGAATACACTCTATGCATTGTTAATGTGGTAAATGACGATTTTAGCTGTAAAAATCTGTTTTTTTAATACAACATCTACATAGGTGTATTTCCTGCAACCATCCCTCCAGTGTTGTAATGTTTCATTGTGTTTGCTAATCGTGTTAGAAAGCTAACGGATGACTAAAAATCCCTCAAAAACCCTTTTGCAATTATGTTGGTTTTCATGGAAAACCAAGGTGAACGGTAGTGTACGCTAACATAATTTAAACAGCTAAAAAGAACAAAATCCAAGTGTTGAGGTCTACATCCATATGCAGGCAGTTTCCTTATACTAGCACCAACTGGTGAATAAAATTGGGCTTCCAGGACATAGCCAGGACCCATATGATAGTAATGAATAGAGTGAACATCTGTTGCTAATTTTTCTTTCTTTGTGACAGCTCCATCTGCTTCCCTTCCCTTTCCCTAGCGCACAGACAAATTAATAAGCCATTATCCAATACAGAAAATCTCTCCAAGTTCCTGAACTCTGCTCTTTGCTTTTCTTGGCCTGCCTGCTGGCCCGTGTCAGGAGAGTCCAATCAGTGACCAATCAGTGTGTAGTGTGCAGTTGAACATTTACAGCAATGATACATGCCCCAAACATCCACAGATTGATTTTGAAAATTGTTTGCTGATCTACAAGGTGTAGTTGTACTTTTTGCAGTTTTTATTGTTACAAGAAATCCCACTACACCAGACAAGTATGATGAAATGTGCATTTTTTTGTTGATATCACGCTCCAATCCCAACAGCTGTTTTGCAGTCCTGTGCATGGTCTAGAGCCAGCACAGACTGACTTGGGAGGAAGATGTCATACCATTACAGGAAAAGTCCATCTGGGCTGTGTTCTTTCTTCCACCCATTGCTTCACTTCCTCCACACAGCGAGCTACCTCACCCGCATCCCCCCACCTCCAACTTCTCCTCGAGGGATTAAGCACTCCACTACTAATGACCATGCAAGCAGTGCTTTTGAAACCTCAGTGCATTGGCCAACCTGCAGAGTTTCTAAATTCTAGCCACACACGCATCACCTAAGATGGACAAGTCATGACTCAAGCCACATCCTGGGGGAGGGAGTGCAGTATTTGGGAGAAAATTGTCAGTGTGTGGAACTCGTCAGACCATCTTTGGTTTGGACATGCCAGGAAAGGTGCTGAGGTGGCTGTTGCTAGATGTTGGAAGGAAAAAAAATACAACCCACACACATAGACACATATTCTTTCAGTATTATTTGACATTTTTGGTTTCTTTATTTGGGGATTTTGGCCTAACCCTGACTGCCATTTTTTGTCATATTGAATCTTTTCTTTTTTAATTTGTAGTGTTTTAAAAAAATATATATATCTTTTTCCAATGCATTTCAATAGGTGTCAAGAATACACACATTTTTGCTATTTGTAGGCTGGCCTAGCAAATATTGGACATTCAATCTACAGCAATCTAATACAGGGGATCTTTCGTTTACAACAGAGTATGGCAACCTGAATTTTTATCTAAATTGGAACATGAATTGTTCTATCTAGTAAAGTCAGAATTACATACCACTTCTTTTCAGTTATCCATCTTTCATTGTCTGTCCAAAACCATAAACACGATGTTCTTAAAAAGACGATGCATCGTGTTCCAGTGCTGCTGGCCTTGGCATCTACAGCACGTAGCAATGTTATCTGTTCTCTAATTTATGTTGCTGGACCTCACAAATCAGGAAAGTGCATCATGAACCATCACACATTTCTCCATCATAGCCTGCGGGGTGTATGTGTGGGGGGGGGAGTGTTCTTGGTGGCTGTTGATGAGTGTCTCGGCTGTTAGACATGCTCAGTCCATCCTGCTGAGGGAGCAATGGACAGTAATCTTTTTGGTCACACTTGAGCTCTCCCACGCGACTCCAGAGATTAAGACCAGGACTGAATATAGTGTCCGACCGATGCGTGACTTTGCTGGGAATTTCCATGTAATTGTGAACGAAGAACCATCTTTCTTCTTCTCCCTCCTCTTTATGCTATAAATAATACCATGATTCCCCAAAGGTAGCAAGTTGCCGAGAAGCAGGCAGGAAGTTGACAATGAGAACGAAAAAAGACAGAAAAAGGGACAAATAAAACGAAAATTCTCTTTCTCCTTGTTTTCTCCCAATCCTCAAAAATCTGTTTTAGTTTTTATGTGTCTAAAAATCTAAAATTTTCTCAGAAGTCGACGGTGCGCCTTATAGTCCGGTGCGCCTTATACATGGACCAAATTCTTAAATTTAAACTGGCCTGAAGCATTGTGTCATGAAATCAATCATAAGTGGCCTGCTGAAGACTATGAATCATGAATCAAAAAGACTATGGATCATTAGTTTGTGATTATAAAGTAATTTGTTGCGTCTGAAGTTGAAATAAAAAAGATAAAATGGAGAATGATTTGATTTGGATTAAAAATCTGACATGATGCATTAATGGTGCGCCTTATAGTCCGGTGCGCCTTATATAAGGACAAAGTTTTAAAATGGGCCATTCATTGAAGGTGCGCCTTATAGTCCGGTGCGCCTTATAGTTTGAAAAATACGGTAATTGACTAGATGTCATCCTTCACCCAAAATCAGCTGCTCCAGATCACGTGAACCCATTGGTCATCGAATCTGAGTGGTACCAAGCCTGAAAAAAAAAAAAAATTATATCATACCTGGCCTACAATTTCATTATTGTACTTTCAGTAAGTGTCGTATCTGTCCTTGAAGACAATCTCCTGACAAAGTCACAATCCTTCAAGATGTGAGTGATTCTTGTCGGGATAGAGTGAGACTTTCAGAAAAGCTTAACGCGAACGCTGTCTAGAAGCTGCTTTGTCTTTCTTTTGTCTGCTGAGCCAACATCATCCATGACTGGAGCAATTTAGAAGGTGCTATATCAGGGCAGCACTCTGTTTAATGACATTTCCTTTTTTTTCCACTACCACAAAGCTCTGCTGTGAGATTTGGCTCCAAATAAAGACTTGTGAACACTTTTCAGACACGATAAGTCACTTTTGAGACTCGTCCGCTAAAATAGGAAAAGAATGGAGATGGTCCAAATGGTACTTAGTAATCTTAGCAACTCTGTGGGAGTTATTCTGCAAGTTAAGTCTGTCTCAGAGGCCAGGAAATATAAAATGTCCACCCAGTGTATGGCACCAAGCCATAACCTGGGGCTAAACAGCTGTCCAAAGACAGACGGCTGTGAGGGGTTCTTGACTGCGGCCTTATTCATCTGTGGCAAACTGTCCACACGGGCTGATAGGAAAGACGCCACGAGGCTTCATTCCCAGAAATGTCCTCATTGTCTGAGCCAGTGCAAGAAAATATGTCTCTCATTATTGCAAATCTCAGAAATGGTAATAATGCATTTTTATTCTGGAGACTGCCATGGAAACAAGAAATTACTGTATAACGTTCAAATTCTTCATCCAGTCAGGATTTTTTTTTTTTTTTGTCATTGATTGATAATTAAGAAATATAGAAATGTATACTCGAGATCCGCAATTGTGTGCATTAAGCGGTAACCCCTTCTCTTCAAATCTTTCCTCACAAAGCAGTGACAGGCGTCAGCTTACCGGCTCAGCAAAACCCGCTCAAAAATAATTCGCTTCTTCGGCCCCCGTTTCCAATCGTGGATTTGGTTCGAATTTCTGGACAAATTCGACCACAGCTGTTCGCTTTAGGGGGAAGACTTTTATTTTGATCCAATACAAATCCTGTCTCTGTGCTTTGGAGGACAGACATTTTACCCCGCCTGTGTTACTCTCACTCTCTCTGCCTGTTAGATTTGCAGGCTTATGTCATGGAGAAAGAGAAGCCTTTTCCATTTTCTGAAACATTTTGTGGAATATTGTCATTTGGAACACCAGTGGAGGAAAAGTCTGCAGGTTTTAAAGGGCCTTGATCCCCTTTTCCAGACATATTCTCAGAGGATTAAGCAGGGAGGGCCTACTAAAGTACCCATAATCAAATCAAAATAAATAGCCTCCATCACAATGAAAGATGCCGCATTTCCATTCTATACTTTTCAAGGGATTTGTCCCAGGGTGGAAGATCTTGGTGAAAAGAGCCCAGTAGCTACAGGGCGTCACGTAATGGTCTCTGCGTGTGAGCGAGCTTTTGTGCATGTGTGTGTGTGTACTGCACTTATTGTGTTTTGCTGTGACCGAATGTATGTACACATTGTCTTTGACAGGCTGGTGATTTTCTGTCAGCTCTCATTGCAGCAAATGCTGGAGTGAAACTGGGCTTTTAGAGCCAAAATGGAGGGGTTTAAGTGTGCCTTAGGAAAGCCTCTGGCTTGGCAGGCATGCAGCACACCAGGGTAGCAAGAAAGCATTTACTGCAGATTAAAGCTTGTCTCAAGTGTTTCGCAAAGTCAGCCTTAAGCTTGGCAATCGTTCCCTAGGCGAATCGGCAACCTGCTGCTATGAAGAATGTCGCCAGGCCAACAACCGCAAATGATTTCTGGCCCTCCAGTGGAGGTTGTGATGGCCGTGAATCGGAATTAAACTCAGTTCTTTACACTTTTCATTCTTCACCCGTGGAGGGATTACTAGTTTGATGGATGGTTTTGTCACTGATAGAGGTGTAAGGATGTCTAGCCAGTAAGTCATGTGTCCTACTGCTTGTATGTGCTTCGAAAAGAGAATGTGAAAAAGTGCATTTTATTCAACGGACCTTGTCTTCACTAGGGAACTACCCTCGGCCTTCCAACTACAGCGGCACAAACAACAGTCTGGCCATGAACTCAAGCAGCCCCATGCACGGCCACGGTCCTGGTCAGACCATACCCGGAGGACGTAATCATGGACCGGGAAACCAAAACAGAGGGTATCCCACCGTGGCACCCAGCTCCCCCAGCATGCCTCAGCAAGCAGGACCCGGAATGGGCCCTCCTCCTTCGGGCACTTCTAACCGCAAGACACTGGAGGTGGCAGCAGCAGCACCCATGCCAGGCCCAAACAATGCAACGCATAGCAGGTACTTGCAATTAACTATATCACAATGGTCCTGAAAGTGAGTAAAAAAAAAAATGTCATACCCACAGACATGAGCTGTGATTGGATGATCATGATGCGGTGATTGCTGCATCCATACATTTTTGTCTTTGAGTTTGTTTCTAGCAGAAAAAAATTCCAATACTTCGCCTATACTAAAATAATATAGTATTTCCCCTCTTACTAAAGGGAGGCTATGAACGAAAGAGTTCATTCTCAGGGGTGCAACACTTCCATGAGCCATTTGTCAACTATCCCTATTTTCACAAAACTAGTAAAAAAGCGTGACATTTTGATAGCAGACACTGTACACCGAGTGTCATTTCTTGCACAGAGAAATGATGGCTTGTGCGAAGCTTTGAATGCCGCACTGTCGAGACATAAAAAAAGAAGTAAACCACAGGTTACACAATGAAAACGCAAGAGACAGAGAAGCCGCCGAGCACCTTCACACGAATGCAAAGCACTTTGATGCCATAACAGTATACGAGTTTTGGGATATTATTTTTCCATCGGGGCTGAATATATATTTAGTGTTTGCAATGGTGGGGCTGTTTTGGGATCTTATGTGTGGTTGTAAACTCCTGCTGAACCTAGCCAAGGGAACTTGTGCAAACATGGCTACCTCAAGAGAAGAAGGGCTGAGTTTCCTCCTGTTGGTTTTGTAAAAACACATCAAGAGGGGAGGCAAAGGAGGTAAATTGACATTTGTGAGCATTTATTCATATTTCAAATTTGAGGTTGATTTTTTAAATCAGCGCAAATGACAAAAGCACTGTATACATATACCGTATTTTCCGGACTATAAGGAGCGCCTAAAATTTTCTCAAAGGCCGACAGTGCGCCTTATAGTCCGGTGCGCCTTATATATGGACCAAATTCCTAAATTAAAACTGGCCCGAAGCATTATGTAATGAAATCAATCATAAGTGGCCCGCTGAAGACTATGCATCATGAATCAAGAAGACTATGGATCATTATTTGGCGATTATAAAGTAATTTGTTGCATCTGAAGTTGAAATAAAAAAGATAAAATGATTTGATTTGGATTAAAAAATTTGACATGATGCATTAATGGTGCACCTTATAGTCCGGTGCGCCTTATATAAGGACAAAGTTTTAAAATGGGCCATTCATTGAAGGTGCGCCTTATAGTCCGGAAAATACGGTATGTGCTCTATGTTTGCATTTCTTTGGAGCTTCATTAGGTAAATTGAATATTATTTTCACTGCAGCATCTTTGGAGTAAAACCACAACTGAAGTAAATGTTTTGAAAAAAGAATCTCTTAAATCTGCTTGCCAAAACTGTTGTTCTGATCTGCTGTCAATCATTCCGCGCTTGTGTTTTCCCTCCCCCTCACCTGTTTTTTTTTTTTTTTACCAGTGCTCCCGACTGTATCCCCCTCTCCGTCTCTGCTCTGTTATCCTACCCTAGACTCTTTTATCCCGTTCTGTCTTTCTTCCTCCCAATTTGCTTTTTTGTTCTTCGCTGTTTCCAGAGCTGCCTTGTTATGTTTTCCTCCCTCAGATCCCACTTTAAAACATCTGAGGGAGATCAGGGGAAAATTGGCCTTCGAAAACCTACAGTTAAAGGCTCCAGTGCCCCGTTTGCTCTCCCGGATCTCAGTGCAACATTCCGAAACGTTCAGACCTAGTTCCTCCCCGTCTGAGAAACAAGTTGTTAGTCGTTGCACATGTCGGCTTTCCCACTTTGATGCGTCGACCCCGAGTGAACTGCACAGCTGCCTGCTCCCTTCGTTATAGGCAGAGATACAAAAACAGACATCATTGAGATTCAAATTGTATGTTTAGCGTACAAGGACTTATCCTCGGTTTGTAACCCGAACAGATACTAATTTGTACCCTTGACGTTTCTTCCTTACATACATAATATGGCACATCAACAGAATTACAACAATCAATTAATCAAATGCCGATATGGAGGAATTTAGTTTTTTGCTTTTTATTAAGGGCTTTGGAGATATGGTGGCAAATTATGGAAAGGAGAGCAGCCAGATTAATTGAAAGGTGTAAGCTTTTCTTGGCAGCATCTTCTAAAGACAGACTTGCCTTTTCAAATGACTTTAACGCTGCCGGCGATACTCTACAAAAAGTTCCTGGAGCTGTAGGAAAGGGCGCTGTCGATAAAATAAGCACTTAGTAGAAGAAGAGCAAAGCTTAGCGAGGAAAGAAAAGCTATAAATCAAAGGAAAATTGCAGGGAGAAAAATGTAAGAAGAGAGGAGAGAAGTGCTCCGAGGCAAATCCTTGCCAAATAATTCATTTCTGACCTCCTTAGTAAGTAAATTTCCTAAATAAATAAGAGGAGTACTTGAATGTCAGGAATGGGTATCGTGCCTTTGGCACTTTGTCGCTTGCAGTCTTGGCAGGCTTGTGCAGTGCTGTGTTTTCATTAGATGGGCCAAATAAATGGATTCTCCTCCATCCATTCTGAGCTGTTTGATGTTTGAGGGGGAGCGGGGGGAGTAGCAGAGTAGAGCGAAGAGAAGAGCAGCTTTTCTCAGGATTTAATATGTTAAAAGCTGCCTTTATTTGTGTGCAGGTGTGCACAGGGGTCCATTTTTGTGTGTGGGTGTGGTTTGACGCCACGAGACCGCTTGCCCTTAGAACAGATTGGCTCCATATATAATTCATGGCCTCCAGCCGATCCAGTCCATCCAGCAACCTTTTTTGTCTGGCTCTTTTTCTGACACTTTCATGCACGCACACACAGTTTTGGATCGATGGGTTGCCATCTTCACGCTTTTCGTGGTCCCACTGCATGCGCTGTCTCGTCCAGTTAGCAGCGCTGGGAGGCTTCGGCTTGGCCTGTCACCACCCAGAAAGGATGCAAGGCGCTGCCACTTGTAGAGAAAAGGAGTCAGATGGTTGGCTGGCACCTCGTAACCATGGCAATCCCTTGGCAACAGCACACACGCCACTGTGCATCAACACAAAGACGGGCTCCAACACTCACTGCACTGCCCCGCGGAGTGAAAATGGACTTATCTGATGTCCTTCACACTTTTTGTGTTTTGAGTATTGTTTGTGTTTCAGGTCACATTTTGTGATATTTTCTGAATGGTTGCTGGATTTAAAATGTAGATCTAAATGTTTGATGTAGTGTCATAAAAAACTGTATATTCGACTTTTTCTAAAATATTTTACTTTTTTGCAGTTTCCCAAAGTTGGTTGTTGGCCAGACACCCGAAATGATTAGCTTAATGATGCTTAACCTATAAAAAAAATAGATTATTTTGATAATTTAATTATGATTTAACTGTGTTTATTATAAATAGTATAATTTACATCTGTGTATAACTGCACTGCCTCAGAGCAGATTTTTTCTTTTTTGCCTAAATAAGGAAAGCAACTAAAGGTCTCAGTATGATGCAGTGCAGTTTTACAACCACAAACCACAAGCAATTTGTCAGGATCCCAAATAGCAGGCATTAAATTGCTTGTTCAGATTGCGCACGCTGTTGGTGGGTGTGTTGCATATGATCTACTTAAATCACAAGGTTTTACGAAGAAACCTAAATGCGAGCACAAAATTGCAGTCTAACAGGTTGTGTGTGCTGTTAGCAAAAGGTGTAAACATGGTAGGAGACAGTCAAATATAAAAGAGAGTTGTATGATTTACTTTCACTGATGACCTTCCTAATTGTCCCTCTCTTCCCTTTTCTTCTCATCTCCATTGCTTTATTTTCTTTCCATCTTTCAATCCCTCCCTTTTCTGCACCAACTATTTTTCCCCTCACTGGTGCAAAGGTGCCTGAGAGCAAGATGAATTCGTTTTGCTCATTTTTTTTTCCCCCTGCCTGATAGTTATGCATGCATATATTAAGTGTGATTAAACACTGTGCGGCGCCTCCATCAAGTGCTCGCTAATGGCCTTTTTTTATGACATGAATTAGTCATAATGGGACAGCGGCACAGTCAAAAGCTTCCAACCACTGTTGTTGTTGATTTGATTGTTTGACCGCTCACATGAGACCATGTCTGCTATTGTTATGAGTGGGCGCAGAAGGGCTGGAAAAAGTAGATTCCGAGGCACTTAGCTGCAAAGAAAACATTTTTAATGCGAGAGGTCGAAAGATCAAAACTTACATTTCTGTGTGTTGACTCACTGAGGGCTTATTAAGGAAGGTAGGCAGGCAACGATGGAGTTTATATAGCCCCGATCATTGGGAATTGGGCTCAGATAAACATGGCTTTGGTGCTAGTTGGTGTCTTTTCCACAGGGGCCCCCAGTACACCTCGTCTCCTCCAATAGAGGGATTACATATGTATCATCACCCGTGCTCTATGACTAATTACATCTGTGAGATGAGATTATAGGGAGGTTTACCATGCCAATCCCTCCTCTTAGGCTAAATGTATCAGTTCCAACATGAGGCATTACGCTGTGTATGAAACAGAGACTGATGCCAGTGAGAAATGATCTGAATGGCATAAACCCAAAGAGAGTTTTTGCTCGTCGACAAAAAAAAAGAAAATCGTAAAACCTCTGCTTGTGTTCTTCTGTACCAACTTTCATTCCTTTCATGTTTCTTCATCTTATGCTTTTGAGATGTGTGGCGTGCGTGTGTGTGTTGTTTGAGGTCTTATTTATTACCGTATTTTCCGCACTATAAGGCGCACCGGATTATAAGGCGCACCTTCAATGAATGGCCCATTTTAAAACTTTGTCCATATATAAGGCGCACCGGATTATAAGGCGCACCTTCAATGAATGGCCCATTTTAAAACGTTGTCCATATATAAGATATATACATTTGGCCCGCAGGCCAGACTTTGGACACACCTGCTGTAGTGGCTCAATATTGGTCCATATACAAGGCGCACCTGATTATAAGGCGCACTGTCGGCTTTTGAGAAAATTTGAGGTTTTTAGGTGCGCCTTATAGTGCGGAAAATACGGTAATTGTTTCTTATTTACCGAGGTTTTGCATCAATATTTGTATCTATGTAGTGTCATGTCCTGCACTCGGCTGTCACCATATTTGCTCTACAGTTTTCCTATTAGACCATTTTCTGCTGTGTCCTCATATCACGTTACATCTTTCCACTTTCACTTTAATATGGTCATCCATGAGATTATCTTAGCTTCAGACCCAGATAGGCCAAATTGTTACACAGTCTTCTATTTCAACTTCTATGTCGGTGCCTTTGGACTGCCCAGCATGTAATGAAAGATGCTGCCTTTAATCTCAACCCTCAGCCCAACCACACACACACATTTACACACACACACACGCCGGGCCTAGCATTCAGCAGGTTGCAGATAAGCCCCTCTTATGTCACTTGCAACGCTGCATGATGAGCCGTGAGACGAGGGAAGCTGAAGGGAGGGCGATTGAGCAGAATTGATTTTTTTTCCCGTTACCATGGAAGCAAATAATATGCGCCACTCCAAAATCACACCTTAATTAGGTAAATTATGACCTGTGGGAGGGGAGGAAGAGGATCTGCAGAGAAGACGATAAGGGAGATAAAAGGAGATGCAGCTCAGCCGTCTGCAATCTTGTACAGGAACTGTGGTTGATCAGTTGTCATTTCTGTTTAGAGATAAAAGTTGCAACAACAGATCACCCAATCATGTGACATATGTGACTGTGCATTTTTACAGACTGTCATCATAGCTAAACATTTAAAGCTATTTTCCTACAAAATGATCCAAATTATTAACCTGTCCTGTTTTGTATAGGCAGGGCAGCTATCAAGGACCGAGCGTCAGCCAGCCAAGCACCACAGTTCCCTACAGTCGACCAGCGGGCAACAATGTTTCAGCCATGGGCAACGCACAAGGTCCAGCCTACAGTGTGCTGCCTTCAGGTACGATGGCTAAAGACAACTACCTATTGGTTTTTAGTTTATGAGTCCATGTTTTCATTTTACTTTTTCATGTTGACAAAATGTATAATTATTTGCATCTGTCCTCCGTTCAGGCTTATTCAATTTTCTATATTTCTAATTGATTGGCTTAAGATAGAAATTACCATCACAATAGATTATACTGTAACTTGATCTTAAAACATTTTGTTGATTTACCCGACTTAAAATGGTATTAACGATTGTTACTTTGATATTTGGAGTTCATCCAACATTTTTTTTATAGTATTTCTTTATTATAAAAATACCTGTTAAATTGTGAATAATTTTACAAACAGCACAACCTGCTTTTGCCACTTCAACAAAAAATTATGCATGCACCCTTTTTACATATCAGTTCAAAGATACTTTGCAAGAAGTAAGCTTTATTTTGAAGGGTTCTGATCCTAAGTGCTCCGCTGACCTACTTCCTAATGTAACCTATAGAATACTGCAAATTACTGGAATTAAAATTGCCCCTTGTAATTCAGGCCAGGCAAGATAAACCTCCCGATGTTGGATGTGATTATGTTGAATTTACTCGCATCTCAAAGAATGATGAGTGGAAGGGTCGAAGGCCAGCCGGCAACAGTGGTTATTTTTTCAGCACTCAGTTTTTACGCAGAGAATGTCAATGTAGAAGTTTCTTTCAGCCCTTCTCCTTGCTGCATTGTGACTAAAGGCACCTCTAAGGGCATTGAATGAATAGGCACCTTTTATTCAAAGCCAAATATTAGAATGTTTGATATTTGAGGAACTTGAAATGAGTACCAAGGTTTCACAGCAGTTTGCCCAACAAGCAGTGAAAAGCCATTAGTCTGTTAAGTCTTGCAGTGCTGCAGGAAAAAAAAAAGAAAGCCTGGCAACCAAGGATTCTTTCTTTTGTTTTATAAGAAACGTACAGCTCCCACTATGAAATGTAGTCATTGACAATCTTTTAGCTCCTCTTCAACTTGAACCCAAAGGCAGTTATGCCACTGTCTTTGAAATGATAAAAGACCGTCTATCATGTGAATACAAACCCCGCCCCCATCGACCATTGTGCCTTCACTTTGAAGGAGAACTTTTTTATTTGGATTTCTCCCAACAAAATCAAAAGATTGCACCGGCTTTGTTTGAGCAGCCATCATTTAAGGATTTTTTTTTTTTCCTGCGCTTGTAAAGAAATAGCAGACATAGTTGAGAGCGACGCTTTGAGAGAAACATGTTGATACAATGAAAGGCAAATGTCTACTATGACGTCATACAAGCCATTATGCTGAAGCTTTCACACCTCATAAAGGACTACCATTTTTTTTTTCAGAAATGAATGAATCACACAAAAACAGCAGCGGCGGAAGCAGCAAATCACTTGAGAGAGCATTGAGCGATCATGGTAAAAATCATTTATAATTTGTTTGAGGAAACTTTTTTGGTAAGTATCTTCTTTAAATGTTTTCTTTTTCCTTTGCGAAGGAGCCATTGGAATGGCTGGGGACAGGGTGATGAGCCCAGATGTGAAAATGAAAGCAGATGCAAAAGATGACAGTGGCCCCGCCAACGACACTCACAAGCCAAAGGTAACAGAAATTACATTTATGCCCCCCCCCCCTCTCACTTTTATCCTCTTTTGTTTGTTCTTGTGCCCTTAATGAGGTCTGATCATGCTGGCTCAGCGCAGTGTGTTGTTTCCCTGTTGTTTTCTCACCATTCTTAATGATTTGTTTAACATTTACCATTCCTAATGTTTTCCTCGCTTTGTTTTGGCCGCCAGCTCTCTCTAGCCGGTGTTTTGGCAGCCCGTGCTGCTGAACACGAGAGCTTGGCATCTGCGGCACACACAGGCGCTTGGACACAAAACGTGCATAGAAACACAAAAAGTCACACAGCATCCTTTGACTTAAACATGGCTTTAGCTGCACACCACCAAACACAATGCTGACCTCACATTTTGCCTCAGAGTTGCACCTTGACTTGGCTCAGCTCAGCTCAGCAACAACAAAACTGCTCTTTGCTCTTTCCTCCCTACTCTCAATTGTTTTCATGCACCTCCATACATCCGCTACACGTCTCTTTGCTCCAAATCCCTGTCTTTTCTTTTGCTGATTACGGTAGTAAGGGATTTTTGAATTATTTAAAGGCATTTACAACAAGCCAGCGCGACCCCTCGTGCTCCCTAAAGAGATGATCTGTCTGCCAGGATTGAGTGCAGAAACACAAAGACAAGAGAGCCAGAGAAGACAGACTCAGGGAAATAGAAAGCAGGGAAGATAAGCTTTTGCTGACTTGGACATTCCATAGAAAGACCCGGAGCGCTTGTCAAGCTGTTGTTCCGTCTATAGCGGTTTCGTATTCATGCACATGCCTGCACACATATGCGTCTTTTTACTGGTAGATGACACACACTGATCTAAATTAAATTAAAATTAAATTTGGATACGCATGTACAGTACATGCAAAGAACACACATCTGTGTTGTATTTTCAATATACATTTGCGTATTTTATTTCAAATACATCTGGCAAAATTAGGTACTTATAAAATCGAAAAATATTGTTATTGTATTCAAAACTAACTAGCCCCATAAAGCAAGATTTGGTCTTTCGAATTCCTAGTCTCAATCTCATGGAAGTGTTCAAGTTGGCCTGTCGGTGTCGATGCCCAAAGAGTTACGCAAACTCATATATTTGCTTTAAAGTTTAGTTTCCCATTAAAGTTGAACATAATGTATCATTACTTGCTTATAATTCAAAATATTAACGTGAATGGACCATGTCAAACTCATATATTTGCTTTAAAGTTTAGTTTCCCATTAAAGTTGAACATAATGTATCATTACATGCTTATATTTCAAAATGTTAACATAAATGGACCATGTCCACATTACATATACATTTTGAACCATGAACCAATAAAAAAAATTGTCATAAACCTCTATTAAAAAAGTAAAATTATTTTTCCCAGATGGCTTGTTTTGCGCTGCATTCTCCGCTGTTTATCGGTACATTCACTATAACTCTCACAACTGTTGCACAATGCCATTTTTGCACACGCCAATATTGCACATCCCTCACCTTTGTAGTTGTATATATTGTGTATATATTTTGTTTTATATTTTGTGTTATTGCATTGGATCCGACTGCCCTTATTTATATATTTAAGATTCGGTATGATCCAATGATTCTTTTTTAATCTTCCTTACCTTGTCTGTCTTACCTTCTAATGGACAGCGAAATAATTGCATTGTACAAAGAAAAGTACTTTTACGCATGACAATAAACGCTTTGAATCTTGAATCTTTTGACAAACACAAAATTCACAGTCACACCTATAAGCATGTTTTTGGATGTGCCTTTAGCCACTTAAAGTATATTTCCCTGTCTCTCTCCACACCAGTTACAAGACGGTCACACTAACAGCACCTCCGGCCCCCAGCAGTGTGCGTCTCAGCCGACCACGCCAAGCAGCGCTCTGCCGGTCCCCTCTCCACTGTCACCCAGCCCAGCCAGTTTGTCCTCCTACCACGGAGATGATAGTGACAGCATAAGCAGCCCTCCTTGGCCAATCAAGGCCCCTCCAAGTCCAGTGAGTAACTTGGTCAATTGGTTGGTCTCACAACAGGAGGACAGTTAAAACCTGTTTTGTTGGGGGTTTTTTTTCCTTAATTGTATCATGACATATTTATTGCAAATGGAAAAATAATCATTGCTCAGTTGGTGGGTCTCTTAACACAAAAAACACAGCCCCTTTAGGCAATGTCACAAGTCCATGTTGTGAACTGTATGAACTAAATTCTTTCAATAAAGTGTTTGTTTTAATATGTCTGTATAACCGAGAGCCATGTTGCAATGAAACTTAATGACTCCGATGGGGAGAAAGAATTGTATAAGTACAAGGTACAGCAAATAGACTGTGTAATTGCCTCTATACAATTCATATAAAATATAGGTCATTTAAGAGGCAAGAAGTATGACCATTCTTATTATTGTAGGGATCCGAGAGCTATATACATTAACTACCAGTTTAAATCACTTTCATTTTTCAATCCCCCTTTTTTTTTTTACTCTCTATATTTTTTGACAGAAAGCCAACCCAAACTCATCATCGTCCAGTGGCGAGCGAGTCTCGCGATTATACGAGCTGGGTGTAGAGCCAGAGCGGCGGATGTGGGTGGAACGTTATCTGTCCTTCATGGAGGAGAGAGGAACGCCTGTTTCCCAGCTGCCTATTGTTGGGAAGAAACCTTTAGATCTCTGGAAGCTCTACATTGCTGTTCGGGAAATTGGAGGCCTTGCCATGGTAACTCTTGTTTGATGACAAACACCATCCCAGACTATTTAAAAATTGATTTCAGTGGAATAAAAATTATAATCCTCAAGGAAAAATGTCCACATTCAATTGCCCCAGTTTACACACTGTGTACATCTGTGAGGAAATAGAAACAAAATCATTATTTTAGTATATTATTACAAATCATTATTTTGATATATCATTATTTTAGTACAGGGGTGTCCAACTCATTTTTTCCACGGGCCGCATTGTAGTCATAGCTTCTTTCGGAGGGCTCATAAATGTATGAGCACCTTCTATTATATACAGTAAAAGCTACAAAACAAACTGACAAATAACTTGTTTTCAAATCAGACGAGTACAAACAGGTCAAATATTAAAAAAAAAAAAAAATCATTAAAAGTGAAGACAATTTGCAATTCTAGTAATGACACACGAATTCGATGCACAATTTGTCTTCGCGGGCCACATAAAATGATGTGGCGGTCCGTATCTGGCCCCCGGGCCTTGGGTTGACACCTGTGTTTTAGTATATCCACTTTTGTGACATTTTTGGTGTGCAGTGAGATTTTCTTATGTAGTCTTTAGGTCTTGGCTCAATAAAAGTTATGAAACATGGGTCAAAAATGACTTTTTGCTGAAATGTAGTTCAACACAACCATAAACAATAATACATAACAATACATAAAAAAAATAGATGGCAAAAAATAATATTTTGTCACACTCCACAGGTAAACAAGAACAAGAAATGGCGGGAACTGTCCAACACGCTGAGTGTGGGAACATCAACCAGCTCAGCAAGCTCACTCAAGAAGCATTATATCCAGTTCCTGTTTGCCTATGAGTGTAAAATGGAGCGAGGCGAAGAGCCTCCAGCCGACAGCAGTAGCAGCAGCAGTGGAAGCGTGGCTGCAGGGGACAGCAGGAAGCAAGTCAAGATCCAGCCTCCATCACCTGGTAAGGATTATTCATTTCTCAACGCTTTTCCCAACTACATGCCAGCTCATCAAGCTTCAAGTCTCAATAGTCTTGCAGTGTTGTCAATTTGTTCAACTGCAGCTTAGTCAAGATTGAGTGCATCTATGATGAAATATTGTAAATAAACATTTGATGAGATAATTTACCAGTTAATGAAGGTCAGCTACGATACCGTCCTCATTTGGACCTAAAGCCTGAGACTTGCCTTTTTTGGATTATTGTGTGATTGAGGTTAAGGGAGGTTTTGCTGGTCATATATTTGGTATTGTGAACAATTATGACATGAGGATCAGGAGCGTAGAGGAAAGAAAAGAGTTGGTGCATTAAGGGCATGCCTCTAATTTGCAACTGAGATGAGAAAGGTGACCCCGGCTTTGTGAAAGAACTTTAGAGTACTTCACCTGCATGAGATACTGCAGATTGCTTTTCCTGCTTGTGGAAAAGAGCATTGGCTCCATTTGCACATATTACACGTACTGTATTCGTGGGCCACACACAAACACATTCCCTCGGGTTTATAGGGTCCATAATTCAGCCTCATCTCCTATGTCTTGTCCTAAAGCAAAAAATATATATAATCATATAATGGGACTATCAGAGTTAATATTTCCATGTGACATAAAACATAGAAATAATATAAAGTAGTACATGTTCATTTGCTTGTGCACATGAAAGATGACCAACATTACTTTGATGTCAGAAATTATTTTATTGTTGGTAGTATACCATCATAACTTGTGGAAAATAATGTGAAAAGATTTAGCTTTTCAAGCCTTAACTAGCAGCTACTCATGTTACGTAATAGTAAGAGAAGAAAGGATGCCAAATCTCTGCAGTTTACAGTACATTGTGTTACTCCGACATTGTTAGTGACACAACTTTATGACAACACAAATGAGATTTGTTTGTAATGGAAGGGGGCAAAAAAAAGTTTCAGATCCAAAACAGGGGGAAAAAAAGGTTTGGGAAAAATTCCATATAAAAGGTTGATAATGATAGCAGGTTATTAGGATTGATAATTCGTTTAATACTTTGAAATTATTATATTTAGTGTAACTTGTGCACTATAATTTTTTTCTCCTTTTAACTGTACATCATGCGCCATCTGCCCTCCGAAATCCTTGCCAGTCTATTTATAGACTTGACAGAGCAATGATGTCACAGATGGAGTGTGTCCAGCGGGTTGGTAGCACGGGCAGAGCGTGTCATTAATGAGGGCTGGAATGTATAATGTAAACAAACCTGACCTCCCCGTCACCTTTCATTCACAAAAAATGGCTCGGCTGAGTGACTCCCACCCATAGCCCCGCCTCTCTGCCACTATCCCAGTGGATTATGTCACCCGCTGACAGATCCACACACACACACTGCACATAAATGTCAAGCACGTGACTCAAACGCACACATTTGTTTTCTCCCTCAAAATGTGGAGCAAAAGGGCACTCGGGTTCACACTGGCGTCCATCTCCCCTCCGCCTTCTTCACCTCACAGCTGAATATTCTGTGTCAGCCTGTGTGCTCTTGAAGAATGGTCAACTTCTGAACCTTGGTTTAAGTAGCTCTTGTTTACATGCGGTATGTGAGCGAGAGATCTTCCACCTATTATGAAATAATCATCTCGCCCTCTATTTCAGCCTCTTTTTCCTTCTCTCTGTCTCCTATCATGTAGAGGCAGGGAACATCATTGAATAATTTAGAATTACCAGTATGAATTTTTAAAGCTTTGGTCTCTGTTTTTTTCCGATTGGAAACGTGCGGTGCTGTAATAGGCCACTGAGGCTGTTCCCGTGGAAGGCTTCTTACGCTAAACTGCTCATTAGGCTGTTTTCGTATCCTCTCTTGGTCGTTGTCATCTTTTTAGTCAAACGGTCCTCATTTTCCATTAAACTTGCTTTAGGGAATTAGTATCCCTTGGTTTTATGAGCTTGTGTTGCCAGCCTCTTGTGCACCTTTACCCCTAGAATTCACAGAATTGTGGCGTAAGAACAACTAAATAGGCTAACCTAGTTTTCCCTCTGTTCCATTGTTTGTTATATTTCATTACAAAGGAGGTGCATAATTTTTGTATCAATAAGGCTTTACAGATTTTATTATGTATGTTTATAGCAGTGATTTGCATATTATACTATGATGTGATGATCATGGGATCAATTCACAAAACTAAATATGAAAAATGAAGGCGTTAGTATGAGAAGAGTGCTCGGACTTAACGATGCCAGAAAATCTTGCCGGGCTTCAGCTTATTGAGCATTGACAATTTCAGATCTGCAATTACCGTATTTTCTGAACTATAAGGCGCACCGGACTATAAGGCGCACCTTCAATGAATGGCCCATTTTAAAACTTTGTCCTTATATAAGGCGCACCGGACTACAAGGCGCACCATTAATGCATCATGTCAGATTTTTAATTCAAATCAAATCATTCTCCATTTTATCTTTTTTATTTCAACATCAGACGCAACAAATTACTTTATAATCACAAAATAATGATCCATAGTCTTTTTGATTCATAATTCATAGTCTTCAGCGGGCCACTTATGATTGATTTTATGACACAATGCTTCAGGCCAGTTTAAATTTAGGAATTTGGTCCATATATAAGGCGCACCCGACTATAAGGCTTTTGAGAAAATTTTAGGTTTTTAGGTGCGCCTTATAGTCCGGAAAATACGGTAATAGGCGTGTATATAATTTGTTGATCTTGTTTAATTTATGTGAAGTATATTCATTCATCATTTATACTGTACAATAAGAGCTATGCATGAAGCCCGTTGACAACAACTCAATCTTTGTGACTCCTACACATCAACTAATGGACAATATTGTTTTTAGATTAGAACAAATTGTAATCAGTCAAACAGCTTGAGGTGTGATTGAATGTTGCGCTGTGACTTTATTTTCCTCCCAAATCTTTGCCGTTCCTGCAGAGAAATTCATCTCTGCTGTCTTATCTGCCCTTCTCCCCAACCATTGGCCTTTCATTAACAGCCATGTTGTTCCCATATACTGTTGCCCATATGTGGGCTGTTTGCTTCAGCTCACTTCTCATGTGGGTCATTACTGCCAGCGCTTTGGCCTCAATTCCAAAGTATTCTCTCTAATACGGAACCTTTGTTGAGCCAAAGCCCACGTTAGGAGTTCTGTGGACAAGCGAGCGGACTTCAGCTTATAATCATTGCCTCGCACGTTTATGATATAACTATGGCTACAGTCATAACATCCCATTGTTTCAATCTTTTAGCTAACTCAGGCGGCTCCCTCCAAGGTCCACAGACACCGCAATCTTCTGGCAGCAGCTCCATTGCAGAGGGTGCAGGGGACCTTTTACCCCCCACCCGTGCTACCACCCCTCTTGGACAGGGCACACCTGTGCCTCCAAACAGGTATCTTAAATCATTTTTTCCTCTATCTCCACATCTAATGACAACATTACTTGTAGCTAAATTCATTGCCTTTTTCACAGCGTGCAGCAGCAGTAGTCATCATTCACTACATTTCACATTTAATGTAACCGCTTTGCCTGTAAAATATCTTTTGACACATTCAAATTGATCCATGGAAGGAAAGGAGAGTTGATTTACAGACCTAAAGGTCACACCGAGACAGATGCGAGGAAGTCCTTGGTACACTTGATCAGTTATGATTTGAAGATAAAGTAAAGCTTATAGTCCATTTCATTGCATTTGAGGATGTTAGTCTTGCAGAAAGACTTCCTCATCCGCTTGTTGTTTTATTTTTAGTTAGATATTCTAGTCGCCTACGTAATTATCAATGTAGTGCAAGATTCACAGCATTCAAGAAAAAATGCCCATTGTGTTCAACGCAAAAATATTAAGATGAGGCAATGAGTGGCTAAATATAGTATTTTATTAATGAATACACATTTCTCACACAGTTCCTCTTCCCACTTTACTCCTTCTTGTCCCTCCATTTGTAATTCCCACCCCCTTTCCAGGAGCAGCGTGAGTGTGCAGGATCCTTTCTCAGAAGTCAGCGACCCAGCCTTCCAGAAGCGTGCTGCCTCTCTGCCACCCTCTGCGCCATACCAGCAAGGCCTCAGCATGCCTGACATGATGATGAGGATGCAATACGATGCCAAGGATCCCTTCGCTGGCATGAGGAAGAGTGAGTGAGGCCAACACAAAGCACAGGCTTGTGAATAAATATTTATCATAGAATGAAATGTTTTGGAGTCATCAAAAATCTTCAAGAATTTATACACAGCAAATTAATATTATCAAATATTTTAACATTGTTCATTGTTGAAAAATGATGTGTTACCGCTAATGGGATTGCCGCCGATAAATTTACTCTGTTATTATTTTGTTATCAAGTTAAACAAAATAATAATAATAATTCAATTTAGTTCCATTTCGGTTATCGCCCACACCTTCAAATAACATCAACTGCTCAGTATTTGTCTCATTTGAGCTTGTTCATCCCTTCCAACCTTCCAGACTAAAAATTGTCCGTAGGTGGGACTCACGGTGTGTATAAAGCTGCGACCCCAACGAGGGACAAGGATTATACAAAATGGATAGTTGGACTTAATGAATTTGCCTAATAACGGATTAAGATAAGTGGAAAAGTGGAGCAATTAGTTGGGCAGATTGCAGCAAATGTTCTTTATACAATTTTTACAACAAATAAGGACAAAAAATACAAAGTTTACCCTTTTATTATATAGAGTATTATGGAATCAATGGTATGTTATAGTATTTTTGTGAAGCTAAAGGTTATAGTTTTGTAGGACATAAATTGTGTCGGCCAAAAACAGTCCCAACCAATAAACAAGTGGAAAAATTGATGAAGATATATTAGGGGATGCTGCCACCTGCTGGCACGACTCCTTTACAAAACGCATTTTAGGCCTCAGTTGAGCATTTCTCACTTTTTTCAATTGTTTTGCATTAAAAAAGGGTATGTTTTACTTGTATTATCGACATTCCTACGTGTATGCAGATTTGTCATGTGACGTACTCATACAAATTTTTTTTTGTGCCCTTTCAGTGGCAGGAGCGGATCCATACATGCCTGGCCAGATGCCGCCTGGAGGTGTGCAGGAAATGTACGGACGACCCACAGCGGCGCTTAGCCTGAGTCAACGGTCGCAGTACCCATACGGACCAGGCTATAACAGAAGGTGAGCATTAGAAACACAAATATGATGAAGTCGTCATGCCTGACACACATTCAATCTCCGGGGTTTTGTGCAACTTTGCGGAATTTTACACCTCATTTTATTTTCATACTCCCAAGGTTGTGTGACCTCAGCTTTGTATTTGGTAGAGACATAAAGTTTGACTGTTTACTCTCCAGACCGGACCACTTGATGGGGATGGAGGGAGGCCTGGGTCCCCCTGGAAATCAGAACAGCATGGCACCTCACAATGAGAGTAGCATGTATTCTTCCAGCAGATACCCTTCACAGCAGAGGTCAGAACCTGTGTGTGATGTCATAGATTTGTCATGTTGCATTTTCTTAACAATTTGGAAAGCTGTGTTACATTCCCACTTGTTTTATACATTGAAGACATGATGGCTACAGTCCGCAGTATCCCGGCATGCCGTATGGGATGCATCCTTCCGGGATGTACCAACAGCCACAGGTGAGATTCCGCAATTTCTGTTAAGTATGTCTTCACAATCGTTAGTGTAGGATTAAAAAGTGGAAAGTTGTGAAATTTAAATCAACATTGGCTCATTTAGAAATCAACAGGCATCTTTCAGTGTCAGTTGGCTGCACTGAGAAAAAAGATAGTGAATAATTTCACACGCCCTACTTTTCTGTTATCTGTTAAAAACAAAATTCAAACTATCATTTCATTCCACTCCACGATTTTATCATACTTGGTGTTGATTATTCACAAAAACAAATCCAATTTTGTATCTTTATGCTTGACGTATGACGTGTGACAAAAGGTTCCAGGGGGACTAATATTTTCAGAACTATATATACTATATATGTATATATATATTAGAGATACTATAATTAATTCACAACAATTGGATTATTTAATTGTCGAGACCTTGTTTACTTTAAAATTGTGAGATTCCTCAAAAATTTTGCCTCTCAATAATACTCTGATTTCTGAAGTCCTCCATGAAAGCAGACTGATTCGCTTTAGATTGAATAAAAATAAAACAATTGCAAACAATTGCTTCTCTTTGAGTTGAGTCCAAAAGAAAAGCATTAATCAACAAAATAATCAACAGAAAGTCTATTAAAATAATCGGCAGCGCTATATACTGCACATACTGTACAAATATGTGTGATTGTATGTATCCGTAATGTTTGTTCAAAAATCCGTCACAATGAAACGAATGATTGACCAATTATGTGTTGAAACCGTCTTGCTAACATCCATCTTTGCTTCAGCAGGGCTACAAACGATCCATGGATGGTATGTATGGTCCTCCACCCAAGAGGCATGAGAGTGAGATGTACGGAATGCCGTATTCCAACCAACAGGCAGACATGTATAACCACTATGGCGGGGGTTATTCAGGCTCAGATCACAGAGCCATCCAAGGACAGTTCCCTTACCCTTATCCCCGCGATCGTATGAGTTCTTCAATGCCAGGCCAGCATGGAATGATGGGTGGGGGGCCGCCTCCTAACCACACGGCTGATGGTCCCAACATGTGGCCATCCAGGACAGACCTCAGTTATCCCTATCCCAATCGACAAGGACACCCCTCTCAAATGACCCCTTACGGCTCAATTGGCAGAGAAGACATGGATGGGCGCCCGGGGCAAGATCACTGGCACCGGCAATCTCCTTATATGTCATCAACAGGCGGTATGCCTCCCTTTTCATCACGCCACCCTCCATCGTCGTATTCAAATTCACAATCCATGGCAAACCACCTGCCCAGAGCCCCCAGTCCAGGAGCTTTCCAACGCTCCTTGGACTCACGCGTGTCACCCAGCAAAGCAGCTTTCCTGTCAGCCATGAAGATGTCAAAGCCTGGGATGTCCATGATGGGCTCTCAGGGATGCGGACCTCTGAGTCAGTTCCCTCACAACCTGAGGAGGGACCTCAACCATCCACCTGGAGCCGTGGAGGGCACCATGCCAATTCTCAGACCTCGACGCAAGCTTACCTCCAAGGACACAGGTGAGACACAGTCCCTGTTGTATTACCTGTCCAGTTTTATAGAAAAAAAATCACCCCCAAAAATTTTCTTTGTTATATATTCTGCACAGCCAGAGTAGTCGAAAGACAGTGTTCTGATTAATGTTTCATTTGTGGGATATGAATTAAACAGACAAAATCCACCTGATTTTTATCCATCTTAAGGGCGGCCATTTTGTCACTAGCTGTCAAATGACCAATCAAAGCTCACCAGTTTTCTGAAGCTGAGTTGTGATTGGTTTAAGACCTGGCAACTTTGATGTTATTTTCAATCCACGACAAGTGGAAAAATGGCTGCCCCATGGGATGGATAAAAACTGGTGAATTTTGCATCTTAAATCATATTCCACAAACGCAATATTATTCAAAATACCATGTTTAGACTAGCTGGGGAACAAACAACATATTACTGTAAAGAAAATTGTTCATGTTCTCTAATAAAGTACGGTATATAGTAACACAGTTCTGGAAATTTCTGCTGGAGGATTTCCTGTGCATCTATGGAAAAAGACAGGAGTCTTTAATTTGCTGACATGAACACGAATTGGCAATTTATAGATTTGCAGTTTGTAGAATAAAACAACAAGGTAAAATGTGCAGTGTCAAATTAAATTCCTTTTGATTAAATGTCCTCTGAGTAATGTTTTTAATAGGATGGTCTGGGGTCTTGTTTTAATAACTCTTACCCCAGAGTAGTTGTTATATCTTCATGCATTTATCTGAATTAATCAACACAGATCAATTCTAAATGTTCAATTAATTAATTATGTCCATGACAATGATAACTTTTCTCTAACGGTTCTCATCTCAGGAATGCCTGAGGCCTGGCGTGTGATGATGTCTCTAAAGTCTGGCCTCCTAGCAGAGAGTACATGGGCGCTTGATACCATCAACATTCTGCTTTATGATGACAGCACTGTTGCTTCATTTAACCTCTCTCAGGTGACACGGTCTCTCGACAACGCCTCACTGATGTCCTCCTCCTTTATCTTTTATTTGAGATGTATCTGTGAAGCCACAAATGGGGAAAAAAAAAAAAAAAAAAAAAAAAAAAAAGCATGTCAGAACAGTCAATCAAAAAATACTGAGAACATTCTTTGTATCTTTTTACAGATTTTTGCTCACGGTTGACGTTTACATTTTCTGTTTGTGTAGTTGCCAGGTTTCCTGGAGCTTATTGTCGAGTACTTCCGCCGTTGCCTGATTGAGATCTTTGGCATCCTGCAAGAGTTTGAAGTGGGAACGGTGACAAAAGAAAGCTTGCTGGACCACAACTCCAACCAGAAGAAAGAAACTATCTTGAACAATGCAATGAAAAGTGCGGTACAATCTACATCTGAGTCCATCCCAACTTTGAAGATGCCAGAGGACCTACCAGGAAACACTATGAAGGAATATCTAGATGTTTCTGGAGAGCCTCTCTCACCTAAAGGGATGAATAAACCTGATCAGTGCTTAAAAAAGGATGAAGACAAAGAAAAGAAGGCAGAAATTAAACGCGAGTGTGATGCTGAGCTGCTTGTTACTGAGCTGGAACCAAAACTCCAACAAGCTAGCAAATACGACAAGTTCCCAGTAACCATTGTTGACAAAGACCTTAAAGATATGACAGATGACCTGGTTGACGAGTTCACCAGTGGGCTGCTCCACTGGCAGGGTGGCGGGGGCGACACTACGGCTCACATACAGACGTACTTTGAACCCCGCTGTGATCCACCTACCAGAGCGGAGGATAAGATGCTCATAGAAAACAAGGAGGACGATGGGAAGGTGCAACCGAGAAACCGTATCACGGCCACCATCGACGACGTCCTGTGCGCGCGGGTTGACGCCCTGTCGAACGCGCACCCTGCTCGATCGCTGCCGTCCTACCCTTTCAGGGTACATCCAGATGGTGAAGAGGACCACATCACCTTGCTGGAGGATGAACCACGCTGCCTGGACGAAACCCCGCTGTCCACAAGCTCACCCTGGCAGGACTCGTTGGCCAAACGCTGCCTCTGCATCTCCAACATTGTCCGCAGCTTGTCCTTCATCCCGGGGAACGACTCGGATATGTCGAGACACCCAGCCCTGGTTCTTCTTCTGGGTAGGCTCTTGCTGCTGCACCATCAGCACCCTGAGAGGACCAGGTTGTCCTCCAGTTATCAAAGAGATGAGCAGCAGGACAAGGGGCTGTCGAGCAGTCAATACGAGTGGTGGTGGGAGTGTCTGAGTCAGCTCAGGGAGAATGCGATGGTAACGCTAGCTAATATCGCAGGCCAGCTGGATCTCTCCACTTACACCGATACCATCTGCCTCCCCATCCTGGATGGCCTCCTCCACTGGATGGTGTGCCCTTCAGCTGAAGCCCAGGACCCCTTCCCTTCGGCAGTGGCCTACTCCCAGCTGACTCCTCAGAGGCTGGTTCTGGAGTGCCTTTGCAAGCTGAGCATCCAGGAAGGAAACGTGGATCTCCTCCTCGCCACGCCGCCTTTCAGTCGACAAGAGAAACTCTTCACGGTGCTGGTCCGCTACGTAGGTCAGAGAAAGGCTCAAGTGTATAGAGAGATGGCGGTGGCCATCACCTCTCACCTGGCACAAGGAGATCCCACCGCAGCTCGTGTCATAGCCATGCAGAAAGGCAGCGTGGGTAATTTGGTCGCCTTTTTAGAAGATGGCGTCAGCATGGCACAATACCACCATAATCCTCACAGCTTATTGCACATGGGACACCCTCACATGGATCCACCCAGCGTGAGCATGTTGTGTAGAGCAGCCAAAGGCCTGTTGGCCATGGCCAAAGTGGAGGAGAACAAAACGGAGTTTGTCCTCTACGAAAGCAGATTGTTAGACATTTCAATTTCTTCCGTACTGAACGCTGCAGTGGTGGCGATTATTTGCCAGGTTCTCTTTCACTTGGGGAAGTTATGACAGGAGGACTTTGTTGGCAAACACTAAGGTGGACAAACTATTTCACTTGTTTTGCTATTTTTATTCATCAAAATGATCAAACATGTTTTTTTTTTTTATTCCACTTAAACAGAATATCTATGTATGACCTCTCAGCCCTGTTGAATGTGGGTTTGGGGTTTCATTTTAATACAAATATTTAATACCTGCTGGTGTTGGTCGTTGATATTATGTTTGACATTTTGTTTACTTTTTTCACGCAAAGCTACCACCAGATTTTGGTGCTGACCTATGTCGAGGAGTTTGTTTTCGGTTTTATAAAAGCTAAAATATGCTCATCTACTTTTTGTTATTGGAGAGTATTTATTTTAAAAATGTGACTGTACAGGAGTTTTAACTTTTTTGTCAGCACTTGTGGAAAAATAACACACTGACTGTTTGAATTGAAATCTTTATGTCTCGGTCGCTGGAAGGGAACTTGTGCAATAGGACTAGAACAAGTGGTCCCTTCTATGAACCAGATATTGAAAACACACCTGCAGTGTGTATTTTAGGCCACAAGGGGGCAGCTTGCACGCGCCAATCAACTTGAGAAAAGTGAACTGTCAAAAAGAAACGTCTAATTTATTAATCATTGCCTCAACGACTTTGGAACTTTTATCTCATCTACGCTTGTTTCATCTTGTCTGTATTATTTCATTACTGTATACAAACTGTACAATGGAGGCACATGATTCTGTCCATCTCAATCAAGCATAGCAAGAACTGGGACGATTAACAAATGCTTTTATTGTTGTTAAACATTTGTTATTGTTATTATGAATATTTTGTTAATGGGGTCTGACATTTGAAAATGGTAACCAATGTTTCAATGTAAAAAAAAAAAAAATACAAATAAAAGCCTGTATGCATTGTATTATAGCTGAGAAAACAATCGCTTTGGTAATCAAAACAAAAGTGCCAGGGTGAGAGGATATATATAAGTGAGGTTACATTAAAAAAAAGTAAACATATTTCTTTTTGTTAATGTCCTCCATTCACGTTAGCGGGCATATTTTGGAATGCCCTGTAAAAGAAATGTGTTGGAAAACAAAATGCTCATTGTAAAATTTGCCTTTTTCGTATGACTTCAGTATGTCTCTTTTATCTGGTATATACATTTATACTCTGTGCTGCACATGTCACAAATAAATGTACTATGGACATCACCAAGCATCACAAATACTGCATTATGGTCAGACAATCTACAGGCCAATAAAACATTAGCTATCTACAGCGGTGTCAAGTTTAAGTTGCCATCCTCTTATAACTGGGGGCCATAACATGTCATTGTGAGATTTCAAGTGTGTTTTTATTAAACACATGACTAAGGCTGCTCAACTATCCATTTTCTAAACAGCTTGTCTTCACAATCATGAGGACGATTTTGGCTGTCACCTATCAAATAAACCTCACAAATGTTGCTCATATATGTACTTAAATTTCTTATGTTCATTCCCCCAACTATTATTGTTGTACATTGACAAACAGCTTTCTAGCAGTTTAGCAAAGAAACCCAGATCTGTATGGCTGTGCTTTTCCTTTTTGACAGAATTCATTCTGCCTGTCCTTTGTCTATTCCAGGATGGTTTTATTAAGAGCATTCCTTAGGAGGACAACATGCGTCACAGATTGGACTTTAAAGAAGTAGAGGTTGAATTCCAGAGCAGGTATTATCATCGCTATAATTATTAAAGCAAGATGACTGCATACAATAAATTACAACATTCCTGAGCGTCCTTTCACTGCATGTCAAGTGAACATTAGAATGAGTGAAATAGTGGTAAGAATATCTGGTTCTCAGTCATGGGATCTGGGTTTGAATCTATGTTGGAGCATCTGTGATTGCCATATTGGCTCTGATGACTACCGTATTTTCCGTACTATAAGGCGCACCGGATTATAAGGCGCACCTTCAATGAATGGCCCATTTTAAAACTTTGTCCGTATATAAGGCGCACCTTCAATGAATGGCCCCTTTTAAAACTTTGTCCATATATAAGATATATACATTTGGCCCGCGGGCTGGACTTTGGACATGCCTGCTGTAGTGGCTCAATATTGGTCCATATATAAGGCACACCTGATTATAAGGCACACTGTCGGCTTTTGAGAAAATTGGAGGTTTTTAGGTGTACCTTATAGTGCGGAAAATATGGTAGTTTAATGCAGAAGTGCCCAACAATTGGCCTGTTTTCTACATCCATTGTACGGGTCTGCACGTTGAAAACACAAGACTCATTTTAGTGTTCCCCCGTCATTTAGAGTGGGTCACATTTCTTGCTATGGTGATGCCGGATGTTCTTCACCTCCTACACTTTGCCTCTGAGAAGCTGAGTCATCACACAGTGTGGATGTGATGGATGAGAGAACGCTGCGTTTGTTACCTGTAGGTAAACTGTCTTGCTGCTTCTCGCCATTAATGTAGGTAGATGTGTGAGTAATTGGGTAAGGATGATGAGGTTGATTCACAAATCAGGTTGCACCCACTGAAAAACCTTATTTGTTCGTTCATGGTAGCCAATGCCAAGCAATAATGTCTAGGCATTAAGCCTCAGGTTGTTTTGGAAAACCCACTCAGAGAGAGAGAGAGAGAGAGAGAGAGAGAGAGAGAGAGAGAGAGAGAGAGAGAGAGAGAGAGTGTGTAAGGGTGTGAAATGGCAGACAGATGAGGCTGGTGATGCAATCAATCACAAAAAGGGGGCGGAACAGGAAATTGCAACAACACAACCTCTGCAGAGGTTGGCATGGAAGTAGGACTATGTGGTAACTGCCTGACTCATTTCTCAGCACTCTGTTTTCATTTGAAACAAGATTAGCAAGTCACTGCCTCCATTTGCGGAACAAAATGTTTGTTCATTCTCCATAAAAAAAAAAAAAAATTGCTTAACAATTTCAACACTGCAGAGAGGACAAGAAAAAAGACAGGGAATTTCTGCTCCAAAAACAACTGACACTTTTCAGGCTTTGAAATGTCTTAATCACTTGCAAGTACTTTATTGATACTGAAAACAAATCAGAGAAGTATTTAACATCCTCAAGTCTTGGCCTTCATTGACAGGATGATGTGTATCACACAAACACCTCAGCTCAAAATGATCATTTTTGTCCTGAAAAGAAAAACACAATAGCTACAATTATTTTTCACATAGTGGCGTTTCCACCAAACAGTACAGTTTAGTTCATGATGCCATTTATTTAGCGTTTCCACTAGAGCCTGAACAATGGGGATTTTTCTGATTATGACATTTGGCAGAATACAATTCTAATAAACAATTGACTGGCCGATTAATTCAAAAGAATATATAGAATGAATATTTTCTGTCTTTGGTCCACTGGAACCGCATCTACAAAAATGGGCAATTATTTGTCACAATAGTAGTAATGGTCCAGCAACCATTTGTTTCTCCTGTTTGTTTTTAGTTGTGAATGAAATATTTGCTACTTTTGGTATTAAATTACAGTATATATCACAGCAGGAAATAGCCAGTAAATCCAGATTATCCAATCCGGCCTGGTCTGCAAGAATCCCCCAAAATGATTTTGGGGTAAATTGAAAAAAATGCAAATAAAAGATTTCAAACAATAGACAAACCGCATAGATGTCAAACTTAACCCATGTCACTGACTCATTCTGACATGTTATGCAACATAATACGATTTTGGTTGCATGGGATCGAATTCGAATTGTTGTAAAAACGGGAATAATACAATGATATATATTATGAATGTGACCCAGTTGTGCAACTTTGGGAAACCCTACATAGAGATGGTCGAAGCGGGGCGCCCCTTCGACGTTGTCTTCCAAGAGGGAGGAGCTGGCTGGGAGGCTCCGCTCTGCTCCCTTGGTGATGGTGCTAGCGAGGGTGGCACTTCAGCCCGCGTACCGGGACACAAATGTGAGCGGAACGCCTCGTCCACCGGATCGTTTGAACTCTCATTTTGGGAACGTCCAACTTTTTTATTTAATACTCCATGGAATGCTGACGATTTGTGGTGGAGCATCAAGGGTCGTTTTGGGGAAACGCTGGCGCTTTTGTGGACCCGCCGCCGGAGGCTAGTCTGGATGCTGGAGCTCGCCTGCGAGCACCCCGGCCGTGTATGTCGTCTTTTTCTTCGGATTTGCCTTCGAGGTTCTTCGACGGCCAACTCCACGTTCAACCATCTAAACTTCTAAAATGGTGTGTTTCACCTTGTCCTCTGCTCGGTTCAAACCTGGATAAGACAGGGAGGAGCAGCGACGACGTGACAACAATCAGACACGACGATCGGCGTTACTTTCCCTCGGTAAGGCACCGAGCGAGATCAGCCACCGTAAAGCAGCGATCGCAAACACATCCTGGACAAGAAAACACTACAGTGCCTGTAGCACATTGTTGACAGCCTACACACGAACCTCTTTAGTTTAGATTGTGCGTAAAAGGAGTTCCATACCTGGGGAAAAAAAAACAAGACGCGCAATTATATTTGTCTATCTGTAAAATAGCCCCGATCATGCTGCTTTATCAAAATACAAACCTAAATACATTTACTAAATTGCTAGTCGTGTTAGCTTTAGCTTCACCATAGATGCTATGCGAGGCTAGCCGGGTTGCTAACAAATATCTACCACATTGTTTGCAAAAGGTGCAGCCAACGTTTCATTTTCTACACATACTGAAGAGCTGTCTCGTTTGAGTTGATCTCCACAATCTTTACTTTTTTAATCCCAGGTTATCTGAACTAACTTCCACTTGCATGATGTCTTCACAGTGGCGACTCTTCTAGCCTGGGATTCTCTCGATAAGGGCATTTAAAAGAGCAATTGATGCATCTTGGAGTGTCCGAGTCAATGAGAGAGTGCGAGTACAGCCAAATAAGCACTCGCAGCTCCACTCCAATGGAGACCCCTTTCAAGAAGAAGACCCCCAAAAAGAGGAAGTGGGAATCCTTCCCTGGTCGGAATAAATTTTACTGCGATGGGAGGATAATGATGGCCAAGCAGACAGGGGTTTTCTACCTCACCCTTGTCCTCATTCTTGTCACTTGTGGACTTTTCTTCACATTTGAGTAAGTATTCTTTTGTGATCCAATCTGCTAGTAACTTGTGCACTTTGACCCGAAGGATTAGCGATTTTGTAGGTTCATCATGTTAGTGACCCCTGTGAAAGAACATGTACACTAACCTGAGTACGGCCAACACATAGGTTTACCACAGTGCATAGTTTCTCACACTCCATAATTACAGTCCTCACAGAAACCCGATCACCACTAGATAACAATCGTGCTCCATCAGGTTGCTAAGTTGCTCAATCGGCCCCGTCTGTCAGGGTAAAGTGCTTTGGAACCACATATAGTCTAATAGGCAAACTGCTGCGTATGCAACGGATAATGGCTACTGTTCACTATCTCATGGTAAATTTGCTCTTTGTTCCATTATGTCATAGTACCTTAAGACCAAATGTCGAGACAAGGACCAGGACTTGTCACGTCTGACATGTTGTCAGTGCTTGAGTGCAAATCATAAACAATTTGGTATTACTTTATATGACGCGTATTTTATTTTAACATGTCCATACTGATGATCTCAATATACCGTATTTTCCGGACTATAAGTCGCTCCGGAGTATAAGTCGCACCAGCCATAAAATGCCCCAAAAAGTGAAAAAAAACATATATAAGTCGCTCCGGAGTATAAGTCGCATTTTGGGGGCAATTTATTCGACAAAATCCCACACCAAAAACAGTCATGAACGAGCAACAACAGGCTAAACGATAGCAACAACAGGCTAAACGATAGGTATGCTAACGTGACAAACACAAACAAAGAGCTGAGAACGGGCCTGACGTAACATATAGAGTGATTAAGGACAACTATTACATGAAGGACAACAAACAATGAATAAATAAGAGTGTTGAATAAATGATAAATAAACAAATAATAATAAATAATAGTAATAAATATAAGAGGACCAAAAATGGAGCAAGTGTACATACAGCAGACAGTGGACTTGGATATGGTGCTTTAAAGTGTTAATTGGTTTATTTAATGTTTTTTCTATTTTTTATGTTTTGAATATGTTCAAGATAAAGATATAAAAGCATGTGAAGTGATCAACTATACTAAAAATAACATGGGAAGTGGTCAACTATACTTATAAGTGATGTCTTAATGATCAAGTAAAAATTTGTGAAAAAAAACATATATAAGTCGCTCCTGAGTATAAGTCGCCCCCCCACCCAAACTATGAAAAAAACCGCGACTTATAGTCCGGAAATTACGGTACAGTGATTTTTTTCTTGGAATGCTTCATTTTTGCATGGTCCAGTTGATGTGTGTGATTTTTGTCTATCTTCCCAAAAGCTTTGTTGCACGTCAATTTCCATTGCGGCAAATTTCAGTCTGGTTTTTGTATGATTTGCTTCCGTGGACATCTCCCGTCATGGCCACTTTAGCAGACAAAAAAAAAAAAAAAACGACAGATGGACACTGATGTGTCTTAACCTTGGACTTACCTTTCATTTTTATGGAGGTGGTTCAGGGCTCTTTGGTTACCATTAGTATTAGCCGTCTATATTTTTCATATACTATATGTTTCTCAAATATATATTTCTCATGTATACACACCTACACAAACATTTGTATTATTATTTTGGTGTCTTTTGCTATGATTGAGGTTTGAAATTGTGTGCATTGTGTGTGCAACCCAGATTTCCACAATCTATAAGTATTGACCTCTGGACCACTTAATCTTTTAATACATTGTCACCTTAGCAGACCAACACATCCATGGTCAAAGAACAGTCTATCAAAAGAGAATGCGTGTCACACTCCTTTTTTTTTTTTTTGCTGGCATGTAAGAAACTCTAGTGTAGTATTAGATGCTCCGAATACGACATGGATATTTTTTTCACTTTTGGTCCTGTTTTGTTGTCTTCTGACTGCATTGGACATTTTTATATTATATAGAACTGAGTAAACTCTTTCAGCTGCAGCCCTGACCTCCCTGCCTCAACTGTCCATGGCCCAAGGCTGAACACAGTGTTCCTCACTCTCCTTTTCCCTTGCACCCTACACCAATCAGATGAAAGGATTAGTCAGCAGATCTGCACATTGGCATCTGCGTCATTAACTTTATTGTTTCGAATGAATACACCAGACCAACTCAAGTTAATACAATCTGGGTTTTTGGTTTTGTTTTGTTTTAAATTATTTTTAGTTGTGTGATAGCACATTGACCACATTTTTTTTTCAGGCACCCCCCAACAACTCCCTTCCAATCTTGCTCTTTTTTGTTTTGTTTTGTTTGATTTGTCTTGTTCTTTTTCATCAGAGGGGTGATTTTATTCTGTTTATTATTCTGTTTCAGGCTCCCACAGATGCACGTGTGCCGTCTGAACATGTTGCCTTGTCTTGCGGCATAGTTTACTTGGACAAATAATATTTTCTTTCATACCATTTTGTTATCTGAAAGTTGATCGCATGTAGCATAATGGAGCATCTGATTGTTTTTGTAATTTATTAGAAAGACTTTTTTGCTTCTCCCTTGAAATTGTACTTAAGACATTTTTTTCTGTCGTGGGTCCCCTCATCATAACCTTAAACACCCCTCCCGCCCCCCCAAACAATGCCAAACGCAGCTATAGTTAGAATCGTCCCAGAAGTTCCCGGCCGCATGAGGCCAATTTTCCGACAAGTTTCATTGGCCAGCATTAGACATCAAATTGTCTTTGTCAAGTCACAATCAGAAATGTCACACCCAAATAATGCACATTTTCTACAGGAATGTCAATATATTCTTTTACACCCTATAGTGGGATTTTGTGGCTGTTCTGCTGAGACAGCTCACTCCTGTAGCTGTTTCCAGGGTTACCATATTCCCTTTCTGACATTTTATAGATTCTCCCCTTAGCAACATAAAATCTTAAATAATTGTAGGATTTTTGAACAGAAGTGTCCGTTCCCTCAATATCCTGCTTTCGATTGCATCAAAGGTTGCATCATTTGTACTGCTCAGATTGTTCCCAGATGGGAAGAGCTACTGTCTCTTACCACATATTTATTGATTTGTTTCTGTAGGAGACGTTGTCCTCAAAATTGCATCCAGCCTGCTCGAATGGCTCCCATTGAATTCCGCCATCACTTTGGATGGCATGACAGCCTATTCAATATTTTGTTGATGTATGACTCAGTGTCTCAAGACAGATTTTGTGCTTTTGTCTCCACAACTGCTCCAGAGAAAAGTTGACTATTGTCCTTAAACTTTTAAAATTACTTATGTCACAGAGCACTTATGTAAATTACATTTTCTGATATTTTTTTTTGAAGAGAATGACACACTTCAACAGTCGCACTTCGGCAGACAATACAGTACAATGAAAACGGGAGACAATGCAATAGAATATATCTTGATGCTTGACTTTAATTTACATGGACCAGCAATCTATGTGAATGTTGTATGTTAATTTTTTTTGTCCCTTGCTTTCTGCTTTTGTGGAACCCAACCTGGCGAACCTAAAAATAGTTTGCGTGAATAACCGAGCCTGGCATACATAAGCGGATGTAACCGTATCACCCTATGCTCCACCCCACCCCACCTGAGGGGTTGCCATATGACAGCAAAATGTCATTTTATTTGCAAGCAACAGTTACACATGATATTGGGAATTAAACTTGCGAAGGGGTGTGGTGAGTGTCAGGAATTTTGATCGAATTTTTCCCGAAGCTCTGGGCGGGTCACAACGTTCCTCTCTGATGACGATCTGCCGTGATCCGATCTGACTCAAAGGCAAAAATTCAGCTTTGTCGTTCATTTTGCAACTCACTTCGAGTCACCTGTGATTTGCTCACAGCTATATGTACTCGTGTTGTGCAATATTATATTTTTCTTTGTAAGATCTTCCCATTGATCTGATCACTCAATAATTAACATATTTTGTTTATTGTATGATTAACTATAAAGTAGTAATTCACAGGTCCAATTGTGACATCGTTAATCAAATCCTCAGAGACATTACAGCAGCAGTGTTTCCCACACATTTATCTTTGGCAGGCTGCCTTAAATGAGTTTTGTTCATTACTAATTTTGTGAACCTTTCTACATGTTCAATTTGGCACAAACGCCTCCATAGTCAACTCAATAAGACACATTCAAATATAATGAGCACATCAACATGTGCCTCCACCTCTGTACATTTAAATGTGATAATTCTAAAGCATTGAAGTGTTAAAGGGATTACTTACATCGGATTGTTTTATTAGCACAGATTACAATTTGGGAGACTGACCTGTGTGGGAATTCTATCCACTTATTGGTCATTAAGCAGCAAAGTGCCTAATCTGGAAGCATTACACTTAGTGTGCATTAATTATTTATTACTGTACATTTATGAGAAGCTTGTTTTACAACAGACATTGTTTGTCATTTGTTCTTTTCCTAATAGTATTGCTTGTCTTCTCAGTTGCCCGTTCCTGGCTGAGCATTTGACGCCGGTTATCCCAGTGATCGGAGGAGTGCTTTTTGTCTTTGTGCTGGGAACACTGCTGAGAACCAGCTTCAGTGACCCAGGGGTGCTGCCCAGGGCCACTCCAGATGAAGCAGCAGACCTGGAGAGGCAAATAGGTAAGAAAACCCTCCAATTACATTATTGGTAATGTGAGTTATTGCCACAAATAGAAGTGATGAGACGGGGGAGTACAAGGGCAAGGTTGGCACTTTTTGGAAGAAAATTAAAACTATTTGGATGCAACAACAGGAGCAACAGTATTTTACTCAAGAACCCTTCACCATCTCAGAGGGGCTCTGGATTGAAATTACAGCCTTTAGATTGGTAATACAAATTCATATTATTAATAATAATACTTATAATAATAATGATAATAATAATAATAATACAGATAATGAAAATACATGTTAAAAAAAGTCACCAAGACCCCTCTACTACCTAAACCATGCTGCCCCATAATCCACTCTCGCCATTGAAATTATTTCTAATACATTATAAATCCGGTTCACAATGTCTGAACATCTGGTGTATTAAAATTCTTAAGTGTGTCGGTTAAGAGTTACATATAGAAAAGTCCACTCTGTTTGCAGAATGAAGTATCTTTTTCTAATTGGCAGTCCTTCAGGTCACCAAGGCATCATTAAACAAACTCTGGAATGGTTTAATTAATCCAATTAGGAGACTAAGCTCCTAATTAGCTTTTGCTATAGTGGTGGAGCTCAAGCGGTGTGCTGCAGAAAAGCACTTTGGGATAAAAAAAGATCAAAGTGACATTTTCTGCAGATAAACAAATTTAGTACGTTGAAAACATAAACAACTTTGACCCAAATTGCAAACTGCCACCAGTGACTTTTGTGTCCACCAAGTAACTGTTGGTCAACCACAAAATGTTCCTGTCACCAGTAAGGTTTTTTATGGACTCCTGGAGCCAACTTTGCAAATGCTTTTTGTTAGAGAAATGTTTATAAGGTTTTTCCAAAGTAAACGGGAAAAATTATCATCGTTACCAACAATGGCAGACATCTAATGACACACAATTAAAAACACGTCAGACTCGAAATTTTGCAAATATATCAACTAGGGATGGGCGAGTACAGCGACCAGGTATTGGTATAAGGCCAATAGCAGTCTTATTGTAATAGTTCATATCATCTTTATTTCATTTAATACTTTTTCTTATTTTGAAAACATGAGAAAAATCTAAATATCAAAAAATCCAAATACATTTTTCATATCGCTCTGCCCTATTTACCAACTTAGTGTTTATTATTTTGAACTTAAAATTACTTTGGACAAAGGCTAAAATTAAGGAAGTTGACAGTTTTATTTATCACTATTGTTCATTTATTACAAACGACTCCTAAATTCGAGTGAGTTGTTTTATTTTGAACTTAAATGCTCTCCTCTTCTGCCTTTTGTCAGAAATAAACAAAAAGTCTTTCTTTAAAAGTTTTTTTATTTTGGTTTAATTGAAAATCAATGGATTAAATAAAGTCCAGCGGGTACTTAGTATCAGAGTGCTCATGTGTTAAATACTGGTATGGGTCTGAAAAAATTGGTGGAAGGTGACACGATACTGAGCTGTGCATCACTGTGACACTCACTCACTCACTCACTCTAGGTTCAGTGCATTGTCATGATTCATGATTTTTTTTTTTTTTTTTTTTTTTTTTTTTTTTTTTAACGAGTTGGCTTCTACAGTGTTGGTGCCACGGTATATGTAATACGTCACACTCGTTCCAGGCCTCTTTGCTATCGTTTGTTCGCCTTTCAATAAACACTGCACAATGACCAGCCATCTTATGACGCGCCTTTATGTGCAGTGCTCATAGTTTGACTACACAGTGCTGGGTTGGTCTGTTATGGCATCTTAACAATGTACAAAATGAAACTTCTGAAACTTTCCGATCCCTTTCCTCTCAGCTTTGTTGTCCAATGTGTGATGCAGCTGGCCCAAATCTTGGCACAGCGGGCAGATTTACATGCGAGACATTGCAGGCACATCTGTTTGCTCTTATCCCGATCATCCAGCCTCATTCCGAGCCCCAATAGCAATCAGCCTAGCTGTGATTTGCAAGGAAAAGACTTCATGTCCTTCATTCTTTCTCAATTTTAATTGCACTACAGGGTGAGTTATTTTAGTTATTTAACAAAAACTATTTGAACGTCAATTGGTAAGTAACACTGGTCAACGGAACATTTTAAACAGAGATGGATATGTGTCCTTAAATTTATTTTTGATGCTGATTTAAAAAAAAAAAATACTTTTTTCAAATTTCAGTTTTTTTAAATATATTTCTATTAGTTTTTATTTTTGACCTGTAAAATCTATCTAGAAAAAGTTACTTAGTATCTCTGATTAAAATCAAGTTAAAAAAAAATTGTAACCAGTGTATTTGTGTTTATACAAGTTGTTCCCCTTTTTGTTTCCTTTCTTCACACAGTACTTGTTGCTAGTATTCCCTTCTCTTCAAACAATCCTATTTTATTCATTTTCATTCTTTCATTTTTTGTCTTTAATCAGATGTTCACTGCCCTAACAAATTACTTAGACTAACTGAAACACTCTTGCATATATTAATGTAAATTACTTATACTAAATATAATTATAGTAAAATTAGGCGAATGTCCATAATGTACTCAATGTACAAAAAAGGCCTGTAATTTATTAAAAAATACGTAGGTCGCCAGTAATCCAAGAATGTTAACACTGAGCATTGACCTCAATTGTGTATGTTGTCAAGTTACTCCTATAGGATTCAAGTTCAACACCAGTACTATTGAATTTCTTGCAAAACAACAGTAGACCTAATGTCTGAAGAAGAAGTGACATCATGGTATTGTCATTCTCCCTGTACGGAGCCTATTGTGATGGCTATGACTGATCGAAGTTGTCTGTGCCATCTGCCAAATGTTGCCCTCACTGTGTAAACAGGCGTCCTGCTAATTCATTCACTTTGACACTTTTATGTGCTTTGGCTACTACAATTGGGGATCAACACTCCTGAGACAATAACGTAGTAAACACTGAAAGCCCATTCACACAAACTAACGGCAGGTCATCAAAAGAAGCCAGGCGCATTGACTTCAAAATAACACAAATCCTGCCATGTGGTCTTGATCAGTTCTTAGAATGACCAACCAACATAGGTTTTGCATTTTTTTGGGTGAGGAAAACCTCTGTTAATCTAAGACAGGGGTGTCAAACTCATTTCTTTCGCAGCCCGCATTGTACTCATAGCTTCTTTTGGAGGGACATTATGACTGCCAACCCAAATAAATGTATGAGCACATCATATTATATACAGTAAAAGCTACAACACAAACTGACAAATAACTCGTTTTCAAATCAGATGAGTAAAAACTGGTCATATTAAAAAAAAAGATATTATTAAAAGTGAAGACAATTTGCAATTCTAGTAATGACACAAATTTGATGCACAATTTGTCTTCGCGGGCCACATAAAATGATGTGGCGGGCCGTATCTGGCCCCCGGCCCTTGAGTTTGACACCTGTGATCTAAGAGGCTTGCTCAGAGATTCATTTGTTTAACACAAGCTAAAAACAGATAAGTTGCAGCAATGGTCATGGATATGCTTATCGATTGATAATTATCATTATTATCATTATAATGTATCTTAAGAAAGCATAATATTCATGTTGATAAATGTAGAGCCAGATGTAATTTTGGCAGTGCTTCTCAATTTTGTTTTTCTTACGCACTCCCAGGATGAACAAAATATTTCACGCCACCCCAACCCTCTTCTGTGACTATAAATAGTGTCATTTGTTTATAAAATTGGTTTAAGTATACCTCTGCAGAGGAGCTAATTAATACGCCTTGTCCACTCTGACACTGCCACCTCCTGTATTGGATGTATAATTGCACTTTATTTTAGTACCGCCCCAAAAAAGCTTTAGTTGTCTTTGTTTTGTATTGGAATGAACATATAGCACAAAGATAATGAAAAGCACCCTGTTGATTGAAGAAATGGTCAAATGAAGGCTCACAGCTTGCCTCTCTTAAATTGGATGCAGTTATTTTTTTCTTCATTTCTTTATCAATCTAATATCAGTGCTTGCCTGCTAGCTGGCAGGCCCTGTCCGCTACAACTTGCCAAATCCAAAAGACTCTCTGAAGTATTAATCAGACTGAGAGATGGCCGGAACTTCTTTCCTTCCTCCTAATACGGGCCAAGCTGGCTGCCGAACATTAGGGCAGTAATGGTGCCAGCAGAGGAAATGGCTTTTTGATGGCTTAAGGCTCAGATGGTAAAAGGATGCCAACGTCAGTCAGAGATGCTTTAAGGTTTATGTGTCATTCAAAAAGGCGGTTTGAAGTCGATACTTTACTGCAGTACTCTATGCCAGCAGCATAAAGCGATAGCCATAACCCACACATGTAGCCTGAGTAATTGTATAGATTTGAGAAAAAAATATTTTATGAAACAATGTGAAAAGTTAATGCGAATCTGATAATTTAGCTGCCATCTCTCCCAGTATGAGTTAGTTTTCTTCTACCAAAAATTATGTCTTGAATGGATACTCCTAAATATCTCTGGCTTTAACATCCTGTATCCACATATTTTGGGAAGGCATTTGCACGATTGTAATGATCATTTTCTGTAATTTCAGACAATAAAGCAAGGAAGGTTAGGTTTGATTTGAAGCAACCAGATGTATCCAAATTATAATCAAGCTGTGATCGCCATCGCCTTTATTTCAACTGATTACATTTAATACCTACCAACGCAACAGTAGAAAAAAAAAAAAAATCCTACACTAACTCCGTTCCGTGCATGTCTGAACATGCCCATAGACGACGCTTTGGCTGGTCTTTTTATCGTGTCTGTGATTCACTTACTTCTCGTGTCCTTCAAAAAGAAATAACCTGTTCCGTTAAAAGTGACAATGGCAGTCTTCACCTTACTCTTAGTCTTAATCGTGATTTCCTCCCAGTGTTGATAGTGGCATACCGTGAAAAAGAGAAACAAGCAGCCTTGTGTATGAAATCCGCTATGTAAATAGCGCTGCCATTCCATGCCTTGTCACTTCCTGACTGCCTTGCATCAGTGCACTTGCACTGTCCTCATACACATATTTTGCCACACAATTTGTAGAATTCATTCTAATTCATATTATTGAGTATAATTTAGCAACATGTTATGCTTTTAACGAATGTTACTCCCCACATACTTTAGGCTGAAGTAATGCCTCGCATTGAATGGAAGAGGGTATCCAGTGATTTTCATTTTTTGAAACAAGGCCAAAACAAGCTAATTTCAGCAAGACGTGATTATTTTTATTTTTTTATCCTTGTGGCGCATTTAGCAGTAAGGTACATTAAAGTTTTTAACTGTGTCATAAAATGGAATTGTTTCATTTCTATTATGATAGTCTAGCAGAATAAAAGTCCTTTTGAGAACATCAGCTACTGTCTCTCGCTATTGTCCTATTCTTAAATCCATGCGGCACTAATATTATATATTATTGTGCAAGTAATTATCATGAATAAGTAAAGTCCTCTCCAGGTATCGTGCGTACTTGCACATAATATGAATGACCTGGTGTGAGCGTAGCCTAAAAATGTCTTAGTAAGCATAATAAATTATGATTTGTTTGCAGTACGTTTATCCCAGCTTTGTGGAAATACTTTCTTCTCACCTTTACATGCGCAGTTGGGTAGAAATTAGTCTCACATTGAATGCCAGCAGGCAACAATATGTGTAGTTTGGCTGACATTGAGGCCTCATCTGTGTTGTTTCATCACTTCCCAGTCTACTTGGCCTTTATCCTCTCATACAGACCACTTACTGGTCGGGGATGCGAAAATGCTTAGGTATGGAAAAAACAACTACCGGCACTTCATTGATACCTAGATACTCTTGATTAGTTGGCATGCCTGTAAGAGCTGTTACTCTTCATAGACAGATCGATGAACTGAAGGTGAGATGGTACAAAGATGAAAAGCCTGTTCTTCTCTGTACATTTTTTTCTTAATTATATAACCTATGAACACGCCAACTGCATAGTGTCAAAAGGGTGGAGCATTAATTTGCTTCATCCGTGTGTACACACCTTAGGTTCTTGTCGTTTGTGAGAAACTGGATTTACTCATCAAACTGTACTATAACCTTCCCGCAGTAGAGACAACTTTCTGTAAATTAATCACACTGTAATCGGGTGGTGACTGGTGTAAAGCATGTGCATCAATGGCTTTTCTCATAATAAACATTAATATTTATTTAATAAAAAAAAGCTGGTCATTCTGACAAAAATTAATGTATTTGTCATACAAGCACGGAATTTTTTTGAAACTTTATTTTTTTTTTATTCAAAGTGATATTCTTTGTTAAACTAGGAGCAATGCAATTACTAATGCAAATCTAATTGATTGCAATTTTATCAAATTTTGTGTTATCTCCCTGAAACATAACTGTATTTGTGCGACTTATCATCCATCTGTTACGTGTTAGCCAAATTCTCTTTCACTTACAGTGGGTTTTTTTTTCCCTCTGTTGCTCAGATGTGGCGAATGGCAGTACAGGCTACAGGCCACCACCCAGGACTAAGGAGGTCGTCATCAATGGCCAAACTGTCAAGCTGAAGTACTGTTTCACTTGCAAAATCTTCAGACCTCCACGTGCCTCTCACTGCAGCCTCTGTGATAATTGTGTGGGTGAGTGAAGCACTGGAAAAATATTTTCTTTAATTGAATGCATTCGACTTGTGCTTACGTCAGTAAACATCTATGTGATGGCTGGTTGAAGAGTGGTTTTGCTCTTTGGTTATCAATATATATTTTTGTATTATTTTGATTGTAAAGTAGGTGTTAGCGCAACAACATTCTTTGAATGTCATGTGCACAATAAGCTTTTAAATAAGTAAGCAGGCTCTCCACTGGTTGTGGACAACATTCGGAGTGAGAGTGGGAACTAATTAGAGCGCATCATATTCAATATGTCATACTGTAATTAGACTCTCAAGTACTATGTGTGAGCATGTGTGTGTGTGTGGGGGGGGGGGCATGCATATACCAAATTGTTCAGTAGTGAGCTATATATTTGCATTGCGTGGCCACAAATTACCATTTTGTGGACCTTATATTTATTTTTAATACAAGTGAGAGTAATAATAAAAAATAAAAAGCTCATGTTCCCCGATCTCTAGTCATTCTCAGATTTCAAACAATCTATGGCAGGGGTTATCAATCTTTTGCAAAAGTTGATTTATTGCAGTTGACCCCCCCATCCTCCAGGTGCCCCCACCTTCCCACCTTCCATAAATGGATAAATAAAGATAGATATTGATATATGGGCTATTATTTTTAGGCGCACGCTCTTATTATTATTATGACTTCTTGCTATTTTTTTTTCACTCCATCCCGTAGCCTACTCAGCCCCCCCCCAAGGCCAGTGCCCATGCCCTCCATCCAAAAGGTTCTCTATCCCATCATATATAAAGGCCATAATTTAGTCACAGTCACGCTTTCACTCATTTTGCACCACTGCTATTTTTTCTATGAGCTAGCGTACAGACATTTTTTCACATTGTGTGTCTATTTTGCCTGGGCCCTGTGGGACAGTTCACTTTGCCCCACATTTTGCACAGATGTGGATTCCCACTGTGTAGTTTACAGTACATGCTCTGAAGTAACTGGGGTATTACATTCAAACAAGCAATCTGGTTTTCTTACATAAAGTCAGGAATAAGGGCCTCATGTAGCTACACTGTTTTTTTAGTGTGTGTAGGCCTATATGTCCAGTTTTCAGTATGGGGTGCGCTATATATGTAAATATAAACATATCTATATACTACAGATATGAATATACAACATATGTATATACATATATGCACATATATGCACATATATATACAGTGTGTGTATGTATACTGTGTATGTACATATGTATACGCACATTTATTTCCATATATACCGTATTTTCTGCACTATAAGGCGCACCGGATTATAAGGCACACCTTCAATGAATGGCCCATTTTAAAACTTTGTCCATATATATAAGGCGCATTGGATTATAAGGCACACCTTCAATGAATGGCCCATTTTAAAACTTTGTCCATATATAAGTCCATATATTTGGACACGCCTGCTGTAGTGGCTCAATATTGGTCCATATATAAGGCGCACTGGATTATAAGGCGCACTGTCGGCTTTTGAGAAAATTGGAGGTTTTTAGGATCGCCAAAATTACAAAAATCTTATGTGTATGGGCATCCCATAAATTAATATTACTTTTTTTCTGTTCACACAGAGCGTTTTGACCACCACTGTCCCTGGGTGGGGAACTGCGTGGGAAGGAGGAACTACCGCTTCTTCTACATGTTCATTCTTTCGCTGTCCTTCCTCACCATATTCATCTTTGCCTTTGTTATTACACACATCATTTTACGTAGTAAGTAAAACACACAAATGCACTCACCTTTGTACTCAATGATTTATAAAAATGATTATTCATTGACTTCAAAACTTAATATTTATCCAACAACCAAAAATCAAAAACTCAGAACTACCATCAAAACCTCTTTCACAAATTTGCACAAACCCTGAACTGTGTGATGCATTTCTTTTCAATTACGTTTTTAATACTGAATCTAAAAATACAATTAGATTATGATTAATTGCTCAGCCTTACAGTCAGAGCTGTACACAATTGCGCTTTCCTTTTTGGGAATCTGTTCCTCTCTGTTTGTACAGGCTCTCATCGAGGTGGATTCCTCAATGCCCTCAAAACTAGCCCAGCCAGATATCCTTTTACTGCAACGTAAAGTTTGCCTTTGTCTGTCAAATGTTCTGCTATTCATTTGCTGTCCTTCACTCTCTTGTGACATGGTTCGCATTCCCAGCCTGTAAAAAAATATAAGTTTGACTTGAATTATTAGTGTTATTAGTATTATAATTATAATAAAAATTATTTTTCCTTCTTATTAGCCTATCTCTAATTCTATCCAACTGCATCACTCTTAGGCTATGTTTACATTATGCCCAATTTGGATTTGTTGTTTCTCTTCAAATCAAAATCTGATTTGAAACTCAAATGCAACTTCTAATGTGAATGCAATGAATAAGTTATAGGGTGGATTGTATTTATTTTATCCCAACAGCTGACCCAACAGATTCCTATTCAGTCCAAACTATCAAACATGAACCACTATCAAATCTAGGGCGTCCAAAGCTCTCTTTTTCTGCCATCCTCTCAATGGCTGGGTGCCATAACACTTTGTCTGGCAGAGAACTGAGTGACAAACTGAGCTGAGATGGGCCTGTCCAGCAGCACTTGAATAAAATGTGTTCCGGAGTCAATATAATCACAGCAGTCCTTTCTACAAAATGAATGATGTCATAAGAGTATATAGTAGGGATTACAGAATGTGCTTTACAAAAGGATATTGTAGGTCAGTTGCATGCAAAGAAGATATTCAATGTATTCATAAGCTCAGTGATTCATGTGGAGCACAGCAAATGAACAATGTTCTGCATTCCTAGTAAAGTGACGTGATAGCAAAGATCTATTGGCACGAGGACAACAGTCCTCCAGGCTATGGGTCAATATGTTATTGGCACTAGTGTCCATGTGTGTCCATGGTGCACTGTCCATTCTGGGATTCTTTGTGTGCATTGTGTTGTTGAACTCGGGAGAGAAAAAGTTCTTCCTTGACCGTACTGTCACCGTGTTGGAGGTGGTGGTGTGTTTCTTTTCTGTGTGGTCTATCGTTGGCCTTTCAGGCTTCCATACGTATCTTATCAGCTCCAACCAGACCACCAATGAAGACGTAAGTACAGAATATATATCTGTGTACTTATGTGCTTGTCAATTTCATGTTACTGTTTACATTTGAATTTATTTGACTAGTCTGGGTGGTTTTCTAGATGGTATATTTTTTGTGGGGTGTTTCAATTACTGTCTCAATTTCCACAAATATTTGTTTAATATTAGATTGAATTGAAAGCATATTGTTCCTCTTGCATTTGTAGAAATAGTCATATATTTGAGGACAACTTGCCCTCTTAATTTTAGTACTCTGATAAAGGTGTGCACAATAATAATTATTAATATGGTCTATTTATCTATGGTGTAATAATAATTAAGATAGACTATTTAGCCTATCAAAGTTTGAGCCAGGCGAGAGGCAAACTGCAAGTCTAGACACTCGACATGATTTTCAGCTAAAGCTGTGACTGATGTCTTCTCCAGATAAAAGGTTCATGGTCTTCTAAAAGAGGGAAGGACAACTATAATCCATACAGCCATGGCAACATAGTCACCAATTGCTGTGCAGCGCTGTGTGGCCCTCTGCCACCGAGGTATGATGTCTTTCACTGAACATTTCATCAGAACTGGCCCATGATTATCTGCACGTTGTAGCTGTATAAAACATTTCACATTCGTTCAGATGTCTGGAACTGCCAAGATACTGTAGAGCTGATGTGAAGAGCTGTTTTGGCTTGAGTCACCTCCAGGCGTTTTGCCCTGCATAGCCACTAAGACTGCAAGAGCTGAATGGATTTCAAGCATATCCGCGACGAATCTCAGATCAAAGTCTATAAGAGTGACTCGATCTCATGCTTAGGCTGTTTGTGATGGGGGGTAAAAAGCTAAAAAACATGCGTGCCAAATTACAACCAATCGTGTAAGTGGATGGATTAAGTGGAAGGCCATTACTTAGTCATTTGCGCTGAACATTGCCAAAGACTCCCATTTATGACTTTTATCAGCTAGAAACATTAAGTAGCAAATATCTTGTCTTTGTAGTGTATCCGATTGGATATAGGTTCAAGTATTTGCAAATCATTGTACAGTGATCCCTCGCTACTTCGCATTTCGTTTATCGCGGCTTCACTACATCGCAGATTTTTTTTTCCAAATTAAAAAAACATTTAAAAGTCAAAATAAAACTTCTAAATTGAGGAAATGTGTCTAACCTTTAGGACAATGTAATATTGCTCCAAATGTTCGTTTACATTCCTTTAGAAGTCCGTTTTGCGTGTTAGTACGATCGCGAATTAGCGTCTTTCCGCTAACTCGTTAGCCTGCCCAGTACTTCTTGTTGGTGACCGTACTTCGCGGATTTCACTTATCGCAGGGTGGTTTTTGGAACCAATTATCCGCGATAAACGAGGGATTACTGTATTCTCTTTATGGTTACATTTTACACAACATCCCATCTTCATTCAAATTGCATTTTGTATTTTCAAACAATGACCAATAATGCCTTCCCGATTTTTCCCTGCAGTCTCATTGACCGACGTGGCTTCGTCCAGCTGGACACGCCACAGCTGGCACCGCCAACCAATGGCATCACTGTGTACGGTTCCACACAGTCTCAACAGAGCCACATGGTAAGAGCTTTCTTTTGTCACACTTGTCAGATGACAACAGCATATAAAAATGCATATTGAGCCTCAAAGCAACATGCGTGTTTTTAAAAGCATGTCCTTCACTACACATAGAAACTGCGAGGGAATATTCTCTTTTACAACTGACAAAATCTGGAAACTAGCGACTGTATCTTTTATTATTTGTTACGTATATATTTTAAGTTTAATGGAGAATATAATCATCCACATCCCCCCACTAAACTGTAGTACCAGTGATGTTGAATGTGTGTGTGCCTTCAAAAACAGCTCAGGAGGCAGTAAGATTCGTTTTTCCCCTGTTTTATTCTTGAAGGCTATTTTCAGATAATCTGATGGGCACCAGTCAACACTATCAAAGTGTGAAATTGGCAGATGTTTTTTTTTTTTTTTACATGTTTTAACAAGACATTTTGCTATCTGTGATGTCTCTGGAACCACATGGAATTCTGATAAGAGGTTGTCATGGTAACAGCATGTGCATTGTTTTGCACGGCACCTCAATAACATGCTTTTCATCTGGAAAGTAATCACAGTGCTTTCCTTTTTCCACATTTTCATATATTATGGCCTCATTTCATAATTGGTTAAGTTTATGTTTATCTCAAAATCATAAACAAATTAAACATTTATTAGAAATCACATGTAGTTAAGTACTCACAGCTTTTAAATTTCTATCCCGTTTTGATGGTCCAATCGGAGTCCAAATTTAGTACACACCGGTCTACCGTACTGTTGAAAATGCCTCACAGTTGACAGTGCATGTCGGAGCACCAACCAAGCATGAAGTCAAAGGAATTGTCTGTAGACCTCAAATACAGGATTGTTTCAGGCCACAGATCTTCTGACCCAGCACAACGTTTTACGTTGTCAGGAACAATAAATAGTCAAGTTCAACCATGTCGTCTGGGGACTTGTTTATGGTAGCAACTCTGTGACCGTCTCTTTTTATGTGTGAATCATTATCGTCCTTTTTTACCGGAAATGTCATCCTCACCTCTCAGGAACATTCTGGTTGTTTTATCATGAACATTTGCGTCTCAGCCAAATCAACAAATGTGCCACTAGAACAACTCCGAACAACATCAATATTTCCATGATGTTTGTATGAGTATTTTTCTTTGTCAATATCTTGGCACTATTGTGCAGATAAACAAAGTGTTGCAAAATGTGCTCTGAAACATGTAGTATGTTCTTTTCGGATGTGCAAGTTACCCCCGTTACAGATGATGGCTTTTGAACTGAGGAAAAATACAGATGGGTTCTTTTCCAATTTGGCCTGAAGGAGACAATATACTTGATTTCTGGCAGCTAGATGACATTTTACCTCAAGTATTATTGAGTCATTAGTTATTTTTCAATGATTCCTTTCAGAGTGTATCATGTATCACAATAGACCTTTATGAAGACGGCTGGCAATTTAAGGTGGCAGTGCTGATGGGTCAGTGTAGTCAAAACAAAACTGGATGAAAAACAACTAAGGTGAAGAATCTTCAACCATGTCTTTCGATTTAAATATCTGCAATCTCATCTTTTAGGTCAGTGAGACTGAGACAAACAGGTGAGATAGCCAAACATGCTTCTTCAGGCTTTTCTCTTTGTCTGATGCTTATTCCATTTGGAGTTGGACTTTATAGCTGCTTACAGCCATTATTATGTCTCTCATTGGGGTTACCACTAGGGTTGTTGGATTGCGGGGGCTCTTAAATTCCGAACTTTCCATGGGAATTTACAGGACTAAACAAGACGTTTACAAAATTGAAGGTTGGCTCTTAATAGTGAACTCAAGTACCGTATTTTCCGCACCATAAGGCGCACCGGATTATAAGGCGCACCTTCAATGAATGGCCCATTTTAAAACTTTGTCCATATATAAGGCGCACCAGATTATAAGGCGCACCTTCAATGAATGGCCCATTTTAAAACTTTGTCCATATATAAGGCGCACCGGATTATAAGGCGCACCTTCAATGAATGGCCCATTTTAAAACTTTGTCCATATATAAGATGTATACATTTAACCTGCAGGCCAGACTTTGGACAGGCCTGCTGTAGTGGCTCAATATTAGTCCATATATAAGGCGCACCTGATTATAAGGCGCACTGTCTGCTTTTGAGAAAATTGGAGGATTTTAGGTGCGCCTTATAGTGCGGAAAATACGGTATATTTATTTGCAGAAGGTCAAACCAGCTTCAGGTATTCTGTATAATATATGATACTGCCCTCGCTTATTTCCATGCTCTCAATTTTATATGGATGACCGCTTATAAGAACTTTAATTACCCTCCATTTCCAATTTCCCCATCTTAACTTCCCATGGAAATTCACCTAAAAATTCACTTCAATTCACTGGAATTTTTCCACATCCTTGCTATCTGACACACTGAATGAAAATAAAAATGGTCATGCCTTAAACCTGTTCCCATGCTCCACTTTTTAGGGGGTGTAAAACTGGGCTCAATAGTCAGCAACTTATTTTTCGACTTTACCCACTTGAGCTTTTTTCTTGGTGTACATATTCTTTGTGGGCCTAGCATTCTGATGAGGGTACTAAAATATTATTTCTTCTCCACTTTCCCCTCTCCAATCATCTGCTTCTCTCTTATCCGCCACCACATCTCCTCTGCCCACTCCTCGTCTGCTTTCAGTGTGACCAAGACCAGTGCATTCAGAGCACTAAATTCGTTTTGCAGGCCGCTGCCACGCCTCTCCTCCAGCAGCAGAGCAGCGAGCCAGTCATCATGACGGCCTCCCCGGAAAACGGAGTATCCCTCCCGAGCCGCACCTCACTCGGGCTGGGTGGTCCTTGCGCTTCACTGCCCCTCGGACAGCCCACGCCACCGACTTCCACGGCCAGCCTTAGCTGCCAGGAGGCCACCGACATGCTGCCCATTCACACGCGTGGCCACTCGCACAACCACAGTCGCCCCCTCCAGGAGCAGGTTGCACACCACCACTTTCTCACACCAGAGGACATACCCTCACCCCCAGGTTTGCTTCCCTGCAACAGCCCCCTGGGTCACAGCCACACTGTGCAGGCCGGCTTTTACAATCCGGCCAGCCAGGACTCGCTGCACGAGGATTCTGTCAGAGGACTGGTCAAACTCAGCTCTGTCTGATCACAAAACTGAAACTACCCCAAAAATGTGCCACTTTCTGACAAGGGAGCACTCACCTTGGATTTCAGGTTCCCACCAATGCCATGGTTGGAAGTCAGAACCTGATGAGGGACCTAAACACCACCTAAGTGGGAGCAAGCCACCTCAGTCAACATCTTGCCAAACCTCTCTGCTGTGTTGCCACACTTGATTCCCTTTGTACTTGGGAAATCTTTCCCTCCTCTGGTGTGCGCAAGGGTTTGCTTTCCAAAGTGGTGTTTTGTCTGTTAGAAGCAGACATTTCAAGCAAAAAAGAAAAAAAAAAAGAGAGACATTTTTGAGGGATCTTGACATTTTTGGTCAAAAATCTGAATTTCTGTCGGTCTCACTGTTCGTTGGTTTTTTTTTTTCCATTAGATTGTCTTAAGTTTGGTTTATGTTTGACACATTTGTGCGGTCCACGTAGTGAAATTACATCAGCAACCACAGTTCTGCTTGCAGGTGCACCAACAAAAATTTGTAACCTCGTAGATGGTTCCGCACCGGAAAACATGGCGGATGAACAAGAGCTGTTCACAGTACTCTTGACATTCTGCCTCTGTTTCATTCTTTTTTTTTAATTATGTATATGGTTCCCCCTTATGCATATTTTTACACACTTATATTTTTTTATTGTTCCTGTAAGCTGTTGTCAATTTTATTTAAAATAATAAGAATATTATTCCTTCTATTGTGGTGAAGTGTTCTTCATATGCCATAGATGCTCTTCACTGCCCCCTTTGGTGTAGGAGAATATCGACTAACAGTAGGGTCAAGCCACACAGTATAAATGCTGCAAAAGTCGGGGGCCTGATTTCACACGTCTCATTTTGCACAAAACGTACACACGTCAAGCATAAACCAAACTTTACACCTATTTGCCTGTTGTTAATTGGACAGCAATTTTTTGTACACTCAGCGGTGACAATGGTTGATGTCACTCTATTGCATATCATTCAACTTTTTTATGTCGGGAGGGTAATGACAGTTGTATTGTACCGAGGTTATTAAAAAAAAAAATATTTCCTGTGGATATAAATAAAATCACTTTTTACCAGATGTCAAACTGTTGAAGTTCCTAACCTGTGCAGTGAGAACTTTAAAGTAATGCTTTGTTGTGAACCAATTAGTGTGATGACGGTCACACGTCATGGAGGGCCTTCTTCCTGCAACAATCCATCATTATTCAGTCAAACTATTTGCGTTTACTGAAACAGTCGTCTATTAGATTGTAGTACACGTCTGACACCTTGTGGTTGAATGCACGAGGTGCAATTTGACTTTGTACTGGTATTTGAATAAAGTCCTATACATATTTTATTATTGTAAAAATTGGTGCGTCCATGACGTAAAAAAAAACGCATTTACTGTTTAGATTTTTGCTCATAATTTTTTTATCAAATCCATATTAATATTACATATGGTCCCCTTTGCAGCAGTGGTAAGAAATAAGACGTTTTTGATTACTGCTTTGTACAAAGGTGATAAACCATGTGTGAATGTGAACTGTGAAGAACATTGTTCCCTTTTTCATTGAAGTATTAAAGCCCCCTATAATAAGTCCCACAAGTATGATTGTTCTCCACTATTGCAAGCAACAAAGTGAGGGTTTTTTTTAGGCTGATGCTGATTCTTGGCAAAGAAAAAAAAATACAATTAATCAGCTGATCAATTGAAAAAATATATAATGCGTGTACGAATGTTGTGTATGAATTAAAAATAATTGTCAAATATTTTGCTGATTATTTTGGCTGATGTTTGAAGGGCCATAATCAGCTGATTCAATCGGCAAGTCGATTAATCGGTCAAGCTGTAACACTGTTACCTTTGACAGTGTCATTTACACAGAGCACTATTTGGATTGGACAGTAATCCAGAAAAGGCTTACTTGTTTCTTGTTTTAATAATGATTGGACAAAAAATAGTGGTGAATAAAGGGCTTTCATTATCTTGAGGTGACGATCAATGATGCTGCAGTACACGCTAAAGAAAATGAGCAACAAAGGCATTGTATTCACCGGTTTGTGTTTTTTTATTATTACTACCATTATTATTATATAGTCACAAATTCGATCTGCTATACTTTATGCTTCTTGCCAGAAATATGAGAGAGTAAACATGTAAAAATGGAGGAAATTAGACACGCATTTTCTCTTTCCTTGTTTTTTAGCAGCAGAGTCGGCTTCTTAGATTAGTGGTACAACCTCTGAGTCTCCATCATAAAGGTAATGTTTAAGAATTTTAACTGTCATGGCAAGTAAAAAAAACACTTTACTGTATATACAGTACCCAAATGAGAAAGGAAGGCATGATACAAAATTGGTTTGTGTTGCTGATGTGCCTCACATGACTCATTTTTTTAACACAAGGGTAAAAAGAAGCTAGCCAGTGTCACTACTGACACAATAAGGCCTTGTTCAGACTGCTAGCCAAAATCAGATTTTTAGCTCATCCAGACTAAAACAAGTCTCTTTTGTAGTCTAGACGGTCGCTAAACACATGAAATCTGGTATTTGCAAAATGGATTGAAACTACATATATTGCAACAAGTACATTTATGGAAGTATTTTGTGTGTTGCCGCAATTATATGACGTCAAACGGTACACATGGTGGACGATCCTTCGGTTCCGACATCATTGCTACATAGCAACCTGTCAAATGGGTCAATAATGTGGCCTAGTCTGAATAGGACGAGAACCCATTTGGATACTGTTGCGTTTTGTTCAAGATGTCCATCGTTGAGCAAAGAAGTCTTAAAACCGCTCAACTGGACATCACGTCGGGGTCACCAATTGTTGCGTTTTGTTCAAGATGTCCGTCGTTGAGCAAAGAAAACAAAGATGTGGAGTAATAGTTGGTACTTTATTTGCAAGATCTTAGGTTATTCTCATCTGCTGAAGTACACTTGTACTGACTGCCGTGAAGCAACCCAAGATCTTGCAAATAAAGAACCAACTATTACTCCACATCTTTGTTTTCTTTGCTCAACGACGGACATCTTGAACAAAACGCAACAATACTTGCTAAAAACAGTGCGGACAGTCAGCCCGAAAATTGAGACTTGAGAAGAAATCAGATAAGCCTGCAGTCTGAACACATCTTAAAAGACCAAAGTCACATCAACACAACTTCTAAAATAAATGTGAAATAGTTGTGTGTGATGAAACTCAAGTAAAGCAAGCGTCTAGATCACCACAGTTTGACATCCATAAGCTCCAGGTCTCCCATTATCTCCAGCAGGTCGATGGTGCTCAGGTCCTGAACCCGGTGTTTAAACTCAAACAAGTGCAAGCCGTTCACCGCCAGCTTAAACTGATGTGCCTGGCAGAGGAGGAGAATCTGACAACAAAAGAAACATTTGTCAAGCCTTTTATTTTTCAAGAAATACAACAGTATAGTTTACCTCAAAATACTCTCCAGGAGAAAAGGGGAAAAAGACCAACTCCCGCTCCTCCTGACCCCAGGATTCATTCAGGTATGAGTTCCTGATGAATGTGCTGGATTTCATGCGAGGGTTCAGGTGAAGAGCAATGCTCTCTGTTCTGCTGTTGCAGAGGTTCACTGTAACACTGCAAGACATTTAGAGCAGAGCTCTACTCAACTGGTCAGCAGCAGCAGACCATTTTGCCTTCTCTGACAAAGATGGACAACATGCAGTGTTACCTGTGAGGATACATGCTGATCTGTCCTTTGATGGTTATGTGCTGCCCAGGGCTCAGGCCTTTTAGTATACTGCCTTTGTAAGGGAGGCTCTAAGGGCAGTCGGACAACAATTGCTTGCTTGACAGCAGCATGCATACAAACATAATCAAGCCAAAAACTCTCGTACCGTATTTTTCGCACTGTCACTTCATAGTGTAAATCTCATTTTGGTGGAGAAATTATTTTACACAAACCAAGAAGAGTAGAGCTCTGACTCGTACTCAAAATCCCCGTTCCCGAATTGTGGGTGCATACAGAAATGTACTTGGCGGCAAGTTAAACTAGCAATAGTTCATGCTCATTCATTGCCATGACTACCACTACTTTCTTTTCCCCTCCTTTGACTGTCTTTTGGCAGTTACCAAATACTTTACACAATTAAGGAATGAGGGTTTTAGGTGCCAGTCCGAGCTCTTTTTTGAATAAACACAAGTCGTAGCTGAGTGAAAAAGCAAACCACAAAAAAAGAAAGTGTGACTTAGAGTCCGAAAAATACGGTAATTGTAAAGTAGTACAAAAGGGAGTGTCTTTTCCTGTGATTTGTAATAGTTCATTTCTGTAAAGTGTAAAGAGCTTCAACTTTCAGGAGCAATTGTGAGCAATCAGGGAAAAGTAAGTCTTTGGCACTAAGAGAAAAACTCACCAAGTCACTAGACTCTGAGTATATTGCCTAAAAGTGACAAAAAAAAACAAATTTAGTCCCATTAAAGGCAAAGTGAGGTTCTCCAATGACAAAAACAAACTTACAGAGTTTGGGATGTAGCCTATAGCCTGCACTTGGACCTTCCCAGACACAGAAAATGTGTTGATCCTATTTAGTGGGATTCTATGTTTGTATTCCAGGAGGTGAGCTCCGTTTACTGCTACCTGTGGGTAAAACAAAACAAAAAAAAGCCATCTCAAAGCAAAGAAAGTGTGCTACATTGAGGAACATTTGATAACCCTATCTGTATCATGGTTCAAGATGTCCCTATTTCTGGCATCTCTGACCTTGAAAGTGTCCTCGTGCACCAGGATGATGGTTTCGAATGGGGCCCCGCGTTTATAGGGCAGCTGTTGCAGGGTCTCCTCTTGGCCCCAGCTCTCCTGCAGCAGGGAGTTGCATCGCACGCAGGGCGAGCCCTTGAAGTGAGCGCTGAAGTGCAAGGCCACATCAGAAGGCGGCTTGGTACTGCCGCCACAGGATAGGTCAATCTGAAACCTCAAGAGACCATGCAAACCAAGGCATTACACATCTAAGATATTATATATTATTTATTATTTAGATATTATTTACACATGGTTTGTCTTGGTCTAGTCACGTGGCATCTGAACAGGACTGTGCTGACCTTTGACATTCACTATTTTTGTGTACATACTTTGTGATCTTTGTGAAGATTCTTTCAGTTCCTCAGACTGTGGACGTAGCTACTGTAATACAAATTTCTGTGCAAGCGACGTCTGTCACAGGCAGAACAATTAAATGCTCCCCCACTAGATGGCAGAAGTTAGTTAACCTGTGTAACCACCGGAGACATTTTTGTTTGATGGTGTGCCTTGAAATGCTTGTGTTTACTTCCACGCTTGGCTATTGAAACAATTGATTTGAGTTTGTGTATGTGCATCTAAATGCACCTGTTGTGTTTGTCACAGCTCACCTGTCAGCATTTGATAGTACAGTGCCCTGAATGATGATGATCTCTCCAGGGTGCAGGCCTCCAGGAATAGATCCTGTATATGGGATCACCTGAGGTGGACAGGTTAGACCACTTAATATTGGGGAAATAACAAAGTACACAGTTATTAGCGTTATTGGCAACAAGACTAGTATGTATCTGCGTCTCGTAAATCTTAAAGCAAACACTTCCCACTTATCTGATAATATTTGATCTAATATCTGATAGCCGTACTGGGACATAAACTTGCAACAATAACAATAATATAGGCATTACGCATCTCACCGGCTTCAGGACACTTAGCTTCGCGTTTGCCACCGACATCGAGCTTCCTGTGTCAGTCTACAAACAACTGCTTCAAGACCAAACAATGGAGCGAATTAAGTTATGCGATCAAAATCACCCCTTATCTCATCCAGCGCTAAATTCAGATCACAGTCGTGCAAATTGACGCCATGCAAGCTTCCAGAGACACGCATGCGCACATGTGACACGTGACCAGAAGCGCCTGTCAAAACAACAAAATCCGTGTGGAAAAAGCAGTCAACCATAAGTGTGATTTGAAAGACACAATTGAATCGAATTGTTGAAATGACACTTATTCTAAAGGAAGCCAAACTGGGACCACCCAGCTCGCCCCTTGCGACATCACATTGACAGTCCTCCGAGCCAATGAGCTTTTTCTGGTGTTTCTGACCAATTGTATTCGCCAGCCATATCGTTATAAATGCCTGGCAAGGCAGCTAGTGTTTAATGTGAAATTTTCAGGTCAAGCCAAGGAGTTTTCCTGCCCTGAAAACAACACAGAGAAAATGGGATTGCGTAAGTAATATAAATTACTCTTTTGTTGATATTGAGAATTAAATTACGTCATCTGACAAACATGTAGATTAAACTTTAGTTCGACTCAATGGGCAACGGTGAAATCTTAAGTTTTCTTAACGCCAAAGTACGCATCTGTGGCCAATTCGAGTTTTTAATGACGCTGAACGACATTTACTGTTTTCCGAGTTTTTTAAAAAAAAATTATCGTCAACGTTTTTTTTACCATTTGACTTGATCAGAAGTTCGCGAATTCAAACTGCGTCAAGTCTGTGCCGCGTCGCTTTCCTCTGACGTGACAAAAAGGACAGGAAAAAAAATGTTGGACTCGCTATATTTTTTTAGATATACAATTGGTTTGTAATTTTTATTTGTGATTATTATGGATTATGAATAAAGGACTGTTCAAATGAAAATTGCCTTCTCTTGTGTTTCAGTTTCAGCACTGGCTGTTGCTGCAGGCGTAGCTGGTGCAGCAGGTAAGAACTCCAAGGAACTTTTTTATTATTATTATTTTAACGTTATAGAACGATTTCACATAGAGTATATTAAATTGAGGCCATCACTATTTCAGAGTTGTGCTCCAGTAGGCTTGTCACAAGGAAATTTTTAAGAAAAATCTTAAACACAAATTGTGTTTTCCTGCTTTTGTCTAGGAGGAGCTATTATTTTTGCTCCCGTTGTTATTGCCACAATTGGCTACCCAGTTGCAGTGGGCCTCACTGCTGTGGTCAACACTGGAGTGACGGCAGGCACAGCAGCAGCAGCAGGTATAAATGCACACATACATTTCTGGGTTAGCCTAGACTCAAATTCATGTGACCAAGATCCAGCTATGATCCTAGTGAAGACAAGTGCTGGATGTAGGATATAAACAAACAATATAGAATAGCATAAGGGCCAGTATGATTCATGAGTGTGATAGAATTGAATTTTCTCTTGATTCTAAAGTGTGACATCTCATTTTAGGTTCAGCAGCCGCTGCAAGCGCTCCTGTCGCAGGCGTTGTGATGGCTCTCTTCTGAATACATAACACCTAAAACTTGTCCACTACTTCAGAGAATACAGTATATGTTACAAACTCTGTGCCATGTGGTGCTGAAGTGCACACTTAAATTTATGATAGATTTGTGTTAAAGTAATTGCCAAGAGAATGTTGATGATTGTTTTCCTTGCATTTCAATTTGACTGAATAAATGGCTTCCAAAGTTTGTGAGCAGTACTTTTTTTTGTTTAGTTGCAGTACACTGAGGCAAAGTGCTGAGAACATTCACACATCTGGTGTTTAGAGCTTTGTGAGTGAAACAGAATACTGTAATTATAGATAGATAGATAGATAGATAGATAGGGGACACTTAAGGGCGGGGACAACTTGTTTTGGACTGTATATTTATATTTAGAACATTCATACATCTGATTAGAGCTGAAAGGTTTCATCGACACCACTAAATTTGTGAATGAAATGGAATACTGTATATATGTGTGTGTGTATATATATATATATATATATATATATATATATATAGTACATTCAAGGGGAAAGAAATGTTGGACCAGCTATATTTATTCCTCTATTAAATTATACAACCTATACAAATAGTACAGCATTGTATATGTATATATGTATACCTCTTTATATTCAGATAAGAAAGAAGCCCGGGTCAAAATTGTACTCTGCACATTACATGAAAAATCAGTACAAAAAATCGGCAGTGATGTGAATGTAGCCTGGTAAATAGACAGCAATGTCCCTAAAATCACAGTCACTAAACTGCAGCTACTTAAAACCTTTTTTTTTTCATTTCGCCTGAGTTGCGGCACATGTGAAGCGCTTCTTTAATTCTAAAGATGGTATTGCAACATAAACCAAGAAAATTGGGGCAGAAATACCGCGATCTTATCTTGCAAGCTATCTTGCCCTTCGCAAGCTTATTTTTAGCTCTGTTGTGATACTGAGTCGTTAACGTCACCCGCTCACCCCTCCCCTCCCGTCTTTTAGTAAACGCTTTCATTTCTTGTGAAACGAAACCTAACGATAGTTACACAGGACCAATAACAGACTCTTGTGTTTGTGACCAATCAGCTTTTTGCTCTTTTGCTTAAAAAAAGGGGAAAAAAAAGATAGCTTAACCCTTTGCTTTCCAACCCACAGAATGCATACTCTACAATTCTCATAGCTGCTCTCCCAATAACATTCAAAAACTTATATAAAAAAAATAACGTATTCCACAAATTTGCGTTTTGTACGCGCTGTGGTTGTTAGTCTCACACATGATTTACTCCTCTAAGTGGCTACATTCTTTCTTTTCATACACATATGTCAATAAATTCAGTAAGAAACAAGTCAAAATTATATAGAAGGAAAGAGAATGACAAACATATGTTCAGGTCATGTTTCACAGATTCCTTGCAGACCTTTCATACTTTGATAGCTTAAATATTCACTTGGTTTCAGTTTTATGACTCCCTTGTGTGTCAACAGGAATGGGGTCAAAAAACAAATAAAGAATAAGATAAGAAGCACATGAAGTTGCTCTGTACTTGCATTCATTTAGCAGTTCCTCACAGGTTTCACTTGGTACTTTTAGAGTCAAAATTTGCATTTTATGCCTCATTAAAACATGTTGCTTAGCAAAACTGAACAAGTACCCGGGAGATGAGAAAGAGGATCAAATCACCAATCTTGATCTCATTCTGAAGTACTGCTATGGTTCAGAACTGTTCTTGTGTTTTTGGGTATAACAATTTTGTTATTTTTACATCAGAAATAATAAAATGTGATATGATGTAAGCGATATGAATGACCTAATTAAGACAGCGACATATGAATCTTATTACATATATTTGTGCTGAACGTAAATTTTCACTTTTTGAGTTCTTGACCTTGACTTGCCCTCCACAGCCTGTGAAATTCTCCCTGGGAAGTCCCTGAGAGAAGAAAATTCCCCGAGTGCTGCTGTCCCGAGGCCGACTATTGACTTCCCCATCAGGAAATCCCCTGACAGTTTATCAGCAAGTCACACGAGGACACTCCTCCAAAAGGATGGTAAAGCCCGCTTGATTTGCAACGTTTGCTTGACTGAATTAAATCTTAGCACTACAGTTTTCTCCAACTTGATTGCAAGATTTCTTAGCAAGAAACTTAAGAAAAAGCTCCTGACATCTGTGAGAACCTTTTTGAATTTCTCAGATAAACTGTGTGAGAGTATCCTAATTCCCTTTGGATTATCTTTTAACACAGACTTTGAGATTGTCAGTAGTTTGTTATTTTATGTTAATACGGAAAATTCACCTCAAATCCAACAGATTGTAGCATTTTAGTGTGTTTAAAGATCTTGGAAAAACAGCTGCCATAAATGCCATAAAAATGTCACACTAGCAAATCAGAGGTTTATCAGTCAAACAAATTGTGTTTAAACTAGAGGTTCCATATACTGTTTAGTGCAGCTGTTCAAGTATTAATCGTTGAAGCACGACGGAATGTGACCTCAATTGGTGTGAATTGTTCTGCAACCAATAAGACTGCCTGAGTCTTATCAGCGCTTTAGCTATAAAAATGTGACGACTGTTTCGATTTTTCAGACGACAGCTGAAATTCTTTGTTAAAACAGGAAGTTGAAGAAACAAAAAAAGACAACATGGGAAACGGTGAGTAACACCTTTACTGCATTTTGAACTTGACACTTTGTTTTTGTGGACATTCTGATATAGTTGAAGGATATTCTTTGCCCAATCAGTTGGTGTTTAAAGTGAAGTTAGTGGGTTGCTGTCGAAAATATTTTGTCATGTCTTATTAGAAATGAAAGAAAAGTTCAAATGTCAACGACTGCCTAAGCAGCCACTGCGTCCAAAATTTAGGAGCTGGCCGTTGAACTTGAGTCATTCGTCGAGCTTTAATCTGTGCACCGTGTCAGAATTTGTTTAACCAATATAATAGCACAGGATCGGGGAAATGAGCTAAAGTTTCAACTGGACTAAAGACTGCGACTTCTCCGGTCTCCATGCAGACCACATAAATGCTTCCTCATTTTACAAACTCAAGCGTGCAATTTCTTTTTCAATATAAATCAAAATGAAACATATTATTTTTCGTAGGTCATCCCTCTCCTGCACCAGGTAAGATTTACTGTAAAATCTACCATTGTAATGTCAGAAACTAATGCACAAAATAACTTTTGTTACTTCTTTTTACAGCTGTAAATCCTGTTCTGTTTGCGCCCCCTGTTGGCACGACGATCGGTTATCCCCAACCGAGCCCCCATGTTGTAACACTACCTGCCAGCACTGGATTGACACCATATCTAGGTACACTTTTGGTTTACCACGGCAGATTATGGTCAAATTGTAGACAAAATGGCAGCCGTCAGATTTTTAGCACCCAGGCAGGCAACAATAGGAGCGGGCATCACCTTTAACACTATTGCAAATGTGTATTTGTATAAATCGTTTGATTTAATCCTTTTAGTATACTAAAGTGTGATCTCATTTTGTAGGTTCACCTGCATTAAATCCTGGCCCGATGAGTCCGATGGGCCCGGGAGGGTTTCCTTGACGTTATTGGTTTTCTTTCTTTCTAACGTGTTTTTGACATTCAACTGTGACTCATATGTGGAATCATCAACTTGTATACTTAGCTTACTTTTTTTTTTTTTTTTTTTATCTTTTGTTACTACAGGACTGATTCTTTGTTGCCTATGAATGTATAATATGTAGTCTTCGCTTTTTTTTCCTGATGTGGAGTTGTAAGGGGCAATAAATGTCTTTGTGAGATTTGTGAAATGCTCTTCCATTAGATGATAGAAGATATCATAAGCTCTGTATCCACCTGTTGCCTTCCAAACAACAGAATAAAACATGACTTCCTGCGACTAATATCAGCGTTTTATTCAGTTAAACAGGCCAAGAGGTTAAATACTTAAATTTATGAGTAAATTCAGACTCCGCTCATTTGCATGCTTTAACTCTTGCACTGTTAACAACAGGTTGATCCCATTTCACTGTAAGTGAAAGAATATTTTTTTTGTTCACTGGTGGAGACAGTAATTATTTGATTAACATAGAAATGGTCACTTGTTGAAACAAAAGCGACTATTTGATAATGTGGCCTTTAGGATGTTATCATGATATAACTCAGAAGCTGCTGTGAAGAAAACAAGTCCTTAAGAAAAACAAAATGGAGAACAGTGGAATTTTCCAACGGACATAGGAATGTTGTTGACGTCAGTGTACTTGTTGAACTCTTTATCAGCCGTATCAGGCTTCCTCCCACACAAATGTCTAATGAAATGAAAATGGTTTACTTTGTAAACAATTATTGAAAGTTACTGTGCTTTTTCTGTAGCTGGCTGTGGGGGGAACGTTTGAACGTGACCTGATAATAAATGCACACATCTCCATGCTTTAATTACTCCTCTGCACTGAGAGACGAGTTGGCATGATTCAACAGTATGAGCATTTGCAATCGAAAATACACATTCTTTATACTGCTTGAATCTATAGAGACACATTAAAAATAGGTAAAACCTTTCAAAAACCATAAGCTCTTACAAAAATGACTAAATATTCAGTTATTGTTCGGCTGAATGTATAAAAGTATCGAGACAAAAAAAAGGCTTTCCGGTGTAAATCAGTGTTGCCAGAAGCTGCTGTAAGCAAAACAAGACCTTATAAGAAGGGAAAGGAAGTCAGAGAGGAAAAGCTGTTTACATCCATTTGAATGATTTAGGAGAATTGTGTTATTTAATGTGTTTACAAAGTCGGTGTACTCAGTACTATTTTCTCTAACCTGGTTACAATAAACTCAAAAGTAACCGGAAATACATCTTTTTAAAAGGCTGCACTTGAAACTGATAACAGGGCAGCATTACAGTGCCTGGATATGATGATCATAAAGATCAGACTGGCTGGATTTTCAGTGAGCATGAGCTTATATTAGAAAGAACGAGACAGCACCGTATTTGGCCTTCTGGGGACACTTTCACTTTCGGTTTCACCAGATATCCGATTACCCCCTAACTGCCCCCGACCCCAATTCAGAGAGCCAATCAGAGCAGTGGAAATGACCCGTCATCGCCCACCCAACAGGAAGCTAAACGACTAAAATAGTCGGTGTGCAGCAGCTTTGCACTTGGTCAAAACGATTTCTGGTTGCTTACGACGAGAAAAGAAAACAAAAGGAAGTCGACATGGGAGGTAAGAAACGCGTTTGTCAATTATGATTTGTAGGATTAAAGTACTTCAAAAAATGGTTGCGCATATTCCAAATAAAAATTGCTAACTAGTTTCTGAATTCAAAGTTATATTCTCCCACATAAAAACAATGAATTCCAATGAATATAATTTTTATTATGTCTCATCAGGCACTTCATCTGTTCCAGCCGGTAATATTTCTTTATGTTTATTATTTATGTTTCCTATCACAATCTAAAGTACAGGTAAAACTATACTTTTTCAACTTGCAATTTGGGTCGTTATAATTTGTAGGAGCTATGCTTTATCCATCCCCTGCTGGGACCACGATTGGTTATGACGTAAACCCGAACATCAACATCCTGGCTCCATCTCCAGGAGCAGGGACAGCTGGAGCTGCTTTAGCACCTGCGAGTAAGTATTGAGTCACTTATTTTTGAAAGACTGCTGCATCGCAGCTTTCTGTTCACGGTGATATAGCATGTTAAATAGATTTTTTAATGTACTTTGTCATAGTTGCTGGCTCGATAATGGTTGGTAACTAGAACTATTGTTCAAAGGTTCCATGATCTTCTCGTGGTCTTCTACTGAACACCATGTGCATCATAGTCAGGCAATGTTATTACAGGGATCTAGCGCCACCTTGTGGAATGTTGGGGTTTGATAAAGCAGTGTTTCCCAACCTTTTTTCAATCACGGCACACCTTTTCAATGGAAAAAATCTCGCGGCACACCGCCAACAAAAATCTGTTAAGCTCCTATATTAATATCAGCTTTATTACAACGAAAGACGTAAAGTCCTATTCCTATATATGTATGGAGAGTCGAATAATTTAATAGAAATAAATACTAAATATTCTTTAAATTGTATTCCTTTTTTTAAATAAAAGTGACAGTTTTTTAAAAAGGTTTTAGACGGTGTAAGAAATAAACTATTTAAAGTGATTAAAATAAAAGAATCAACGTGATTTTGTTTACTGTTTTAGACTAAGTCTATAAATAATGCAACAATAAGAACAAAGTCACTTTTAAAGACGCTCTGCAGCTGAGTGGCTATCACAGTCGAGGTGTCTCGACTTGACTGTTTATTTTATGTATGTGAAAAATAACCAACCCAAGTTCTCTGGTTGAACTGCATGCACTGATTTCCATTGGACCACAAACGCACCACAACCGTCATAGTGTCTGTCACCGTTAGCAAAAACACACAGCAACACACACATAAACTGAATATGTGCCGATGCAATACGATCAGACCGACACAATATGAAATCTCAAGATTCTCCACGCATGCACGATTAGCAAGTGGCTGACCAGGCCTTGCGCGAACTGACCAGTGGTTTGGCGATCCTCTTTACAATTAATTTTGGACAATCCCACGGCACAGCTGAACGTCTCTCACGGCACACCAGTGTGTGCTGAGTACAGTGTCAGCGTTTTTTCTCTTCAAAAACTTCTCCATCACTGTCACTATCGACTCGTCTCGCTATCCACAATGACAACGTTGGTGTCAATGCTACCGGCATGGGCATCCCATATACCTGCCGCTGCATCCATGCATCACCAATTTTCTCATCTTCAAGCACAAGGCAAATCGCTACCTGCTGCTGCCACCTTCTGATATGGAAGATATGATTACTCTGCCGGGCGCTACACCGCACAGGCGCACAAATTGGAGAATTTCCCAGGGCACCCCTGACAATATGTTGCGGCACACCAGTGTGCCGCGGCACCCCGGTTGAAAAACACTGTGATAAAGGTACAAAAATACATCTGAAGCCTCACGAACAGGCAAGGCACAGCCAAAGACATTCAAAGTAAACAGAAGCAGCTTCCTAAGAATTACTAAACCTACATATATTAACAACAATTAATGGGATAGGATCTCACAAAAATCTGAGTTATTTTATTCTATTTCATGCTGATAGTGAGAAGTTATCTCGGCGTTATCGTGCCAGCCACAGTTTACATTCTAATGTGTCACATCTGATTTTAGGCCCTAGCGCTGCTCCCCCACCCACCCCTGGCCATGTGATGTCCCTGTTCTGAGTCCTCACAATGGAATCTCCTCAAACCTGTTCACCATTTTCAATGGCCTGTTCTTATTAGTCTGGTATGCACTCTTTTGTACTAGTGATGTTCTTACCGAGCAAGAACCCGTGTCACTAACCAGTCGGCTATTTCAACCTGGCAACCCATTCTTGTATGCATTGTTTTGTACTAGTGATGTGCATTCCAGTTCTTAAGTGAACTGAATCTTTAGAATCGGTTCACTCAAAATATTTGTTGAAAAGAATCGTTCACCAAATCGTTCGCTACACTTTCTTATTTATTCTTTTTTTTTTTTTTTACCTCGTGTAGTGTAGCTATTGTAGTGTCCATGAGGTGTACCTAATCACAGGCCACTTCAATAGGGAAAAAGCTTACGTGAAAGTGAAAAGTGCCACAACCGCCCTCACCCCCACCTCCTGATTGGCTGTTTGATCCGTGACGTCACTTGGACACTCCATTAGGTACACCGCCATTTTCAAGTGTACCTAATAACAGGCCACTTTATTAGGGAAATATCATGGTCAAAGGTCACAGGTGTCCTTGGCGCCGCATTTCAACATGTTTTCCAAGATTCCCTCGTTAAGTGCACCTGCGTGAAAAGTTTTAGCTCCTGCAGAACGTGAAAATGAACAAAATCTTTTCACGCAGGTGTGTTTAACGAGGGTAACTTGGGAAACATATTGGAACGCGGCCCCGAGGACTAGAGCTTGACACCTGTGACCTTTGACCAGGATATTTCCCTAATAAAGTAGCTTGTTATTAGGTACACTTGCAAATGGCGGTGTACCTAATGGAGTGTCCGTGTGATTCCCTCGTTAAGTGCACCTGCGTGAAAAGTTTTAGCTCCTGCAGAACGTGAAAATGACCAAAAACGTTTCACGCAGGTGTGTTTAACGAGCGTAACTTGGAAAACATATTGGAACGCAGCCCCTCGAGGACTGGAGGTCGACACCCCTGGTTTAAGTGAAAAGTGCCACACCCGCCCTCACCCCCACTTTCTGATTGGCTGTTTAATCTGTGACGTCACTTGGACACTCCATTAGGTACACCTCCATTTTCAAGTGTACCTAATAACCGGCCACTTCATTAGGGAAAAATCATGCCCAAAGCTGAACTGAAAGTAAAAAGTGCCACACCCGCCCTCACCCCCACTTTCTGATTGGCTGTTTGATCTGTGACGTCACACGGACACTCCATTAGGTACGCCACCATTTTCAGGTGTACCTAATAACTTTATGCATTTTTTGTACATGTCAAGAATGTGTATTTGACTACTTACTTTTTATTTTGGGGGACACCAACACATATTACACAAAACACGTATTCATATTGTCATATAAAGCAGTTAATTTGGAGAAAACGCGCATAAAAGAAGTGGTGTTTCAGTGAGTGGTTCTTTCTTTCCTTGGCAAATCGTAAATCGACATTCTGGCTTACATAGTTCACGCCAGGAGGGAGACGCAACACGTTCACTGACTGATCCGTTGATGCACGGGAAGGAAGGCAGTTGACACATTGACTCATTCGCGAACGGGAAAGTCAGGATTCGTTCCCTCACTGATCCGTTCTGGCGATGAACTGGAAATGCGAATCACTCACTCACTGATTCGTTCCCTCACAGATTCGTTCGTTGGTGAACGGGAAATGCAATTCACGACTCGTTCGTGAACGGGAAGTTACGTCATTTTCTTCTTCTTTTTGTTTTACGGCGAGGTGGCACCAGCTTCAATGGGCATTACTGACACCTACTGGTTGAAGTCATATGAACTGAAAAAAGAACGAATCACTTTAGGAATTGATTCGTTCACTCACGTTCACTGAAAAGATTCGTTCTTTTGAACCCATCGTGTGTAGTTGTATTGTTTACTGTGTATGGGTTGTTTCCGCTGGATGTAAAAAAGAAAAAGAAAAAAGCTGTATCAGTGTGGGTGTGTGTGTGGGGGGGGGGGGGTTCATTGAACGATTCGTTTGAACGAATCTTTGGTGTGAACTGATTCTAAAGATTCACTTCACCTAAAAGAACTGGAATGCACATCACTTCTAAAGCTTTTTAATGCATCATTCAATACACAAGCGCAACATTTGACACAATATTACGTCCCATAAAGCGATTGCCAATCAGCGTGTCATCAAATGGTAATAAAGACCATTCATTACACTGAAAACAATATTTTAGAAATCAGTCTATTTGCTTATTACTTTTTTATCTTAAATGCTAGCCAGGGTGGACCACTGGTTAGATGATCCCCTTCAGTGTTCAGAGGCTCCAGTCTTCTTGTATGGAGTCAGCTGTCACATTTCAAAAAGTTGCTGGGTAAATGAATTGCAGAATCGACATTGCCCTGCCTCCTGCCCATGAGTCACCTGTCTGGGATAGGCACCACCACAAAGACCAAGCAGAACTGAGAAAGAATTGATGGATTAATATGTTTGCTTTATATATTTTGATTATTTTATATTATATTGAATCTTGAATTACCACTAACACAGATTTTTTTTGTTTACATTACTTTATACCTGAATTACTATCACAATGGCAAATGGTTTCCTTTTAAAAAAATTCCAATGAAGAATTCCTGCACCGGTTATAAATAGAGCAATGGTAAAAACTTGTTTTATTGAGGCGGGCCGTCTCTTAGGTCGCCCATGTGATGATGATCATGTGACGTCAGGCTTTGAGTCTCTTCCGGAAAAACGCAACTAACCTCCTAGCCAATGAAAAGGCTCCCAGTAGATGAAGGGGAGGTTCGTTTCTCCTGAAAAAATCCAAAACTTTTCAGATTTTGGGGGCGTAGCAGATTGACATTTTGTTTGACACTGGGCTCACTTAAATATCGAGCCTGCTGGCTGAAAGTACACACATCCATCCACACGAGGACAGAAAAGACAACATGGAATTCCGTAAGTATCGCTCGCTCTTTACACCCCATTATAACAGAAAATAGTTTAACATGCGTATTTTTATTTATTTTTTTCAGTGTCGACTCTTGCTCTGGGTGCTGCGGGCGCAGGTAAGATGTATTTTGCATAATCAAAACATATTTTGGGCTTATGCAGCCTTATGTGGACGTGCACTAATGTGGCTGATTTAACTTTTGATGCAGCTGGTTCGGTGATTCTGGCTCCGGTGGCCCTAGGAGCTATCGGCTTTACTTCAGCTGGGATAGCGGCAGGTTCCTACGCCGCGAGCATGATGTCCGCTGCAGCCATCGCCAACGGAGGAGGGGTGGCGGCAGGGAGCGCGGTGGCTATCTTGCAGGCTGCCGGTAAGCCGCGGAAAAACCATGCAATTTCAAACTTTATATTTGATACTTTTGCTGTGGTATTAAAGTGACACTAAACTAGAGCAGATAAATGCAATGTTACTTTTCTGTAGGCATGGCTGGTATACCGGCTGCGGCCTCTGCAGCTGTGGGCGCTGCAGGTGCGGCTGCAGGAGGTGCGGCAGCACTCGTTGCTGCAATCGTCTGAGGCCAAACCTTTTTGCCAAATGAATACCATTTCATATAATATCAATGATGTGATATGAATATGAATCCTAATTCAATAAATGAAATTGGTCAATTTCATACTTGGTGTCATAATAGTCTGTGGTACATTTGAGCATGTTTGATTTTGCTGTTTAAAGGCAGATAAAAGTCAAAGCAAGACTAGACGAGACAGCTTAGAGAATTTAAAAGTCAATCATGATGTGGAAACTGTTCTGTTGTAATGAGACAAACATCCATCCATCCATCCATCCATCTTCTTCCGCTTATCCGGGGTCGGGTCGCGGGGGCAACAGCTTCAGGAGGGACTCCCAGACTTCCCTCTCCCCAGCCACTTCATCCAGCTCATCCCGGGGGATCCCAAGGCGTTCCCAGGCCAGCTGAGAGACAAACATACCTTTTTTAAATCTCACAACATCTAGATTTTTAATAAGTTAATCAACCACAACAAGTACATGTCACCGACGTGGAAGATTAAAATAAAACTATAAAAACTGATATTTAACAAAGCGTTCGATCAATAAATCTGAAAGAGAATCAAAGAGAAACGTAGAAAAGACAAAGTGTCATCATTTGTGTTTTTGTTGACGTTTGCATTGTTTGGTTGAATTTCGTTTCATTTCATCCTATGTGTGTTTTTTCCTGAATTTCTTGTTAATGCCTTGTTTTTGTGAATGTGGGTGGAGAAACGTAGAAAAGACAAAGTGTCATGATCTGTGTTTTGGTTGACTTTTGCATTATTTGGTTGATATTCGTTTCATTTCATCCTATGTGTGTTTTTCCTGAATCTCTTGTTCATGTCTTGTTTTTGTGAATGTGCGTGGCATCTGATGAATAAGGTGCATTACCGCCACCTACTGTGCAACAGTGTTGTTCAGAATATTGTTCATGCCTTGTCAGGTTTTTATTTCCACTTGTTCTAGTCAGACCTGTCTCTTGTATCAACCAATCAGATCCCTCCAGCCAATCATGTCTTGTTCAAGTGTTACTCGTTGTCGCCTGCGTTTGCTTGTTTTTAATTATCTTCTGTGTTGGTTAGTAAGGCTTTTTTTAAATTATAAAAAACATGATTTTTTTTAAAGAACTTGTAGAATGAGGCTTTTATAAAAATAAAAAAAAGACCATGTATAGTAATGCTTTTTATGTATAGTAAGGCTTTTTTATTTAAAAATAAAGACCATGTATAGCAGGGGTGTCAAATTCATTTTTTTTCACGGGCCACATTGTTGTTATAGCTTCTTTCAGAGGGCCATTATGACTGTCAACCCAAATAAATGTATGAGCACCTCATATTATATACAGTAAAAGCTACAAAACAAACTGACAAATAACTAGTTTTCAAATCAGACGAGTTGTTTGAAACCCTAACCCTAGCTTCCAGGGGTGTCAAACTCCAGTCCTCGGGGGCCGCGTTCCAATATATTTTCCAGGTTACCCTCGTTAAACACACCTGAGTGAAAAGATCAGTTCATTTTCACGTTCTGCAGGAGCCAAACTTTTGACATAGGTGCACTTAACGACGGAATCTTGGAAAACATGTTGGAATGCGGCCCTGAGGACTGGAGCTTGACACCTGTGACCTTTGACCATGATATTTCCCTAATAAAGTGGCCTGTTATTAGGTACACTTGAAAATGGTGGTGTACCTAATGGAGTGTCCGAGTGACGTCACAGATCAAGCTTTGAGTCTCTTCCGGAAAAACGAAGTCATATGAACTAAAAAAAGAACAAATCACTTTAGGAAGTGATTCGTTCACTCTCGTTCACTGAAAAGACTCATTCTTTTCAAACCATCGTGTGTAGTTGTATTGTTTAATGTGTATGGGTTGATTCCACTGAATGTAAAAAAAAAACAAAGGAAAAAAAAAAGAAAAAAGCTGTACCAGTGTGTGTGTGTGTGTGGGGGGGGGGGTTCATTGAACGATTCGTTTGAACGAATCTTTGGAGTGAACTGATTCTAAAGATTCAGTTCACCTAAAATGGAATGCACATCACTACTTCTAAAGCAGGGGTCTCAAAGTCCAGTCCTCTGGGGCCGCATACCTACATGTTTTCCAAGTTTCCCTCGTTAAACACACCTGATTCAATTATCAGGCTGCTGCAGAACGTGAGGATGAACTGATCACTCTGATGAAGGCGGAAGAAACCGTCGAAACATGTCAGGTAAGGAACCTAAAACAATTTGTTTGATATAAAAGAAACCAGTGAAGTGATTAAAACAAGGAAAAACAAGATGAACTTAGTACAATTGAGACCCCTGTTCTAAAGCTTTTTAATGCATCATTCAATACACAAGCGCAACATTTGACACAATATTACGTCCCATAAAGCGATTACCAATCAGCGTGTCATCAAATGATAATAAAGACCACTCATTACACTGAAAATAATATTTTAGACATCAGTCTATTTGCTTATAACTTTTTTATCTTAAATGCTAGCCAGGGTGGACCACTGGTTAGATGATCCCCTTCAGTGTTCAGAGGCTCCAGTCTTCTTGTATGGAGTCAGCTGTCACATTTCAAAAAATTGCTGGGTAAATGAATTGCAGAATCGACATTGTCCATTAGTGTGAATGTTTGTCTACGTGTGACCTAAAACCAGTTGGCGATCAGTTCACGATGTGCCCTGCCTCCTGCCCATGAGTCACCTGGCTGGGATAGGCACCACCACAAAGACCAAGCAGAACTGAGAATGAATTGATGGATTAATATGTTTGCTTTAGCTTTATATATTTTGAACTCTTGAATCTTGAATTACCACTCCCGCAGATTTGTTTTTGTTTACATTACTTTATACCTGAATTACTATCCCAATGGCAAATGGTTTCCTTTTTTAAGAAAAATGCAATGAAGAATTCCTGCACCGGTTATAAATAGAGCAATGGTCAAAACTTGTTTTATTGAAGCGGGCCGTCTCTTAGGTCGCCCATGTGATGATGATCATGTGACGTCAGGCTTTGAGTCTCTTCCGTAAAAACGAAGCTAACCTCCTATCCAATGAAAAGGCTCCCAGTAGACGAAGGGAAGTTTCGTTTCTCCTGGAAAAATCCAAAGCTTTTCATAGTTTGGGGGCGTAGCAGATTGACATTTTGTTCGACACCGGACTCACTTAAATATCGAGCCTGCTGGCTGAAAGTACACACATCCATCCACATAAGGACAGAAAAGACAACATGGGATTGCGTAAGTATCGCTCGCTCTCTACCATTATAACAGAAAATAGTTTAACATGCTTGTGTTTTTGTTTGCAGTGACGGCTCTTGCTCTGGGTGCTGCGGGCGCAAGTAAGCTGTATTTTGCATAATCAAAACATATTTTGGGCTTATATAGCCTTTTGTGGGCGGCTCGGTGGCGCACTGGGTAGCACGTCCGCCTCACAGTTAGGAGGGTGCGGGTTCGATTCCACCTCCGGCCCTCCCTGTGCGGAGTTTGCATGTTCTCCCCGAGCCCGCGTGGGTTTTCTCCGGGCACTCCGGTTTCCTCCCACATCCCAAAAACATGCTTGGTAGGCCGATTGATCACTCCAAATTGTCCCTAGGTGTGAGTGCGAGTGCGAATGGTCGTTTGTCTCTGTGTGCCCTGCGATTGGCTGGCAACCGGTTCAGGGTGTCCCCCGCCTACTGCCCGATGACGGCTGGGATAGGCTCCAGCACGCCCGCGACCCCCGTGGGGTCTAAGCGGTTCAGAAAATGGATGGATGGATAGCCTTATGTGGACGTGCACTAATGTGGCTGATTTAACTTTTGGTGCAGCCGGTTCAGTGATTCTGGCTCCGGTGGCCCTGGGAGCTATCGGCTTTACTTCAGCTGGGATAGCGGCAGGTTCCTACGTCGCGAGCATGATGTCCGCCGCAGCCATCGCCAACAGAGGAGGGGTGGCGGCAGGGAGCACGGTGGCTAGCTTGCAGGCTGCCGGTAAGCCGCGGAAAAACCATGCAATTTCACACTTAATATTTGATACTTTTGCTGTGCTATTAAAGTTACACTAGACTAGAGTAGATAAATGCAATGTTACTTTTCTGTAGGCATGGCTGGTATACCGGCTGCGGCCTCTGCAGCTGTGGGCGCTGCAGGTGGGGCTGCAGGAGGTGCGGCAGCCCTCATTGCTGCAATCGTCTGAGGCCAAACCTTTTTGCCAAATCAATACCATTTCATATAATATCAATGATGTGATACGAATATGAATCCTAATTCAATAAATGAAATTGGTCAATTTCATACTTGGTGTCATAATAGTCTGTGGTACATTTGAGCATGTTTGATTTTGGTGATTAAAGGCAGATAAAAGACAAAGCAAGACTAGACGAGACAGCTTGGAGAATTTAAAAGTCAATCATGATGTGGAAACTGTTCTGTTGTAATGAGACAAACATCCATCCATCCATCCATCCATCCATCCATCCATCCATCTTCTTCCGCTTATCCGGGGTCGGGTCGCGGGGGCAACAGCTTCAGGAGGGACTCCCAGACTTCCCTCTCCCCAGCCACTTCATCCAGCTCATCCCGGGGGATCCCAAGGCGTTCCCAGGCCAGCTGAGAGACAAACATACCTTTTTTAAATCTCACAACATCTAGATTTTTAATAAGTTAATCAACCACAACAAGTACATGTCACCGACGTGGAAGATTAAAATAAAACTATAAAAACTGATATTTAACAAAGCGTTCGATCAATAAATCTGAAAGAGAATCAAAGAGAAACGTAGAAAAGACAAAGTGTCATCATTTGTGTTTTTGTTGACGTTTGCATTGTTTGGTTGAATTTCGTTTCATTTCATCCTATGTGTGTTTTTTCCTGAATTTCTTGTTAATGCCTTGTTTTTGTGAATGTGGGTGGAGAAACGTAGAAAAGACAAAGTGTCATGATCTGTGTTTTGGTTGACTTTTGCATTATTTGGTTGATATTCGTTTCATTTCATCCTATGTGTGTTTTTCCTGAATCTCTTGTTCATGTCTTGTTTTTGTGAATGTGCGTGGCATCTGATGAATAAGGTGCATTACCGCCACCTACTGTGCAACAGTGTTGTTCAGAATATTGTTCATGCCTTGTCAGGTTTTTATTTCCACTTGTTCTAGTCAGACCTGTCTCTTGTATCAACCAATCAGATCCCTCCAGCCAATCATGTCTTGTTCAAGTGTTACTCGTTGTCGCCTGCGTTTGCTTGTTTTTAATTATCTTCTGTGTTGGTTAGTAAGGCTTTTTTTAAATTATAAAAAACATGATTTTTTTTAAAGAACTTGTAGAATGAGGCTTTTATAAAAATAAAAAAAAGACCATGTATAGTAAGGCTTTTTATGTATAGTAAGGCTTTTTTATTTAAAAATAAAGACCATGTATAGCAGGGGTGTCAAATTCATTTTTTTTCACGGGCCACATTGTTGTTATAGCTTCTTTCAGAGGGCCATTATGACTGTCAACCCAAATAAATGTATGAGCACCTCATATTATATACAGTAAAAGCTACAAAACAAACTGACAAATAACTAGTTTTCAAATCAGACGAGTTGTTTGAAACCCTAACCCTAGCTTCCAGGGGTGTCAAACTCCAGTCCTCGGGGGCCGCGTTCCAATATATTTTCCAGGTTACCCTCGTTAAACACACCTGAGTGAAAAGATCAGTTCATTTTCACGTTCTGCAGGAGCCAAACTTTTGACATAGGTGCACTTAACGACGGAATCTTGGAAAACATGTTGGAATGCGGCCCTGAGGACTGGAGCTTGACACCTGTGACCTTTGACCATGATATTTCCCTAATAAAGTGGCCTGTTATTAGGTACACTTGAAAATGGTGGTGTACCTAATGGAGTGTCCGAGTGACGTCACAGATCAAGCTTTGAGTCTCTTCCGGAAAAACGAAGTCATATGAACTAAAAAAAGAACGAATCACTTTAGGAAGTGATTCGTTCACTCTCGTTCACTGAAAAGACTCATTCTTTTCAAACCATCGTGTGTAGTTGTATTGTTTAATGTGTATGGGTTGATTCCACTGAATGTAAAAAAAAAACAAAGGAAAAAAAAAAGAAAAAAGCTGTACCAGTGTGTGTGTGTGTGGGGGGGGGGGGTTCATTGAACGATTCGTTTGAACGAATCTTTGGAGTGAACTGATTCTAAAGATTCAGTTCACCTAAAATGGAATGCACATCACTACTTCTAAAGCAGGGGTCTCAAAGTCCAGTCCTCTGGGGCCGCATACCTACATGTTTTCCAAGTTTCCCTCGTTAAACACACCTGATTCAATTATCAGGCTGCTGCAGAACGTGAGGATGAACTGATCACTCTGATGAAGGCGGAAGAAACCGTCGAAACATGTCAGGTAAGGAACCTAAAACAATTTGTTTGATATAAAAGAAACCAGTGAAGTGATTAAAACAAGGAAAAACAAGATGAACTTAGTACAATTGAGACCCCTGTTCTAAAGCTTTTTAATGCATCATTCAATACACAAGCGCAACATTTGACACAATATTACGTCCCATAAAGCGATTACCAATCAGCGTGTCATCAAATGATAATAAAGACCACTCATTACACTGAAAATAATATTTTAGACATCAGTCTATTTGCTTATAACTTTTTTATCTTAAATGCTAGCCAGGGTGGACCACTGGTTAGATGATCCCCTTCAGTGTTCAGAGGCTCCAGTCTTCTTGTATGGAGTCAGCTGTCACATTTCAAAAAATTGCTGGGTAAATGAATTGCAGAATCGACATTGTCCATTAGTGTGAATGTTTGTCTACGTGTGACCTAAAACCAGTTGGCGATCAGTTCACGATGTGCCCTGCCTCCTGCCCATGAGTCACCTGGCTGGGATAGGCACCACCACAAAGACCAAGCAGAACTGAGAATGAATTGATGGATTAATATGTTTGCTTTAGCTTTATATATTTTGAACTCTTGAATCTTGAATTACCACTCCCGCAGATTTGTTTTTGTTTACATTACTTTATACCTGAATTACTATCCCAATGGCAAATGGTTTCCTTTTTTAAGAAAAATGCAATGAAGAATTCCTGCACCGGTTATAAATAGAGCAATGGTCAAAACTTGTTTTATTGAAGCGGGCCGTCTCTTAGGTCGCCCATGTGATGATGATCATGTGACGTCAGGCTTTGAGTCTCTTCCGTAAAAACGAAGCTAACCTCCTATCCAATGAAAAGGCTCCCAGTAGATGAAGGGAAGTTTCGTTTCTCCTGGAAAAATCCAAAGCTTTTCATAGTTTGGGGGCGTAGCAGATTGACATTTTGTTCGACACCGGACTCACTTAAATATCGAGCCTGCTGGCTGAAAGTACACACATCCATCCACATAAGGACAGAAAAGACAACATGGGATTGCGTAAGTATCGCTCGCTCTCTACCATTATAACAGAAAATAGTTTAACATGCTTGTGTTTTTGTTTGCAGTGACGGCTCTTGCTCTGGGTGCTGCGGGCGCAAGTAAGCTGTATTTTGCATAATCAAAACATATTTTGGGCTTATATAGCCTTTTGTGGGCGGCTCGGTGGCGCACTGGGTAGCACGTCCGCCTCACAGTTAGGAGGGTGCGGGTTCGATTCCACCTCCGGCCCTCCCTGTGCGGAGTTTGCATGTTCTCCCCGAGCCCGCGTGTGTTTTCTCCGGGCACTCCGGTTTCCTCCCACATCCCAAAAACATGCTTGGTAGGCCGATTGATCACTCCAAATTGTCCCTAGGTGTGAGTGCGAGTGCGAATGGTCGTTTGTCTCTGTGTGCCCTGCGATTGGCTGGCAACCGGTTCAGGTTGTCCCCCGCCTACTGCCCGATGACGGCTGGGATAGGCTCCAGCACGCCCGCGACCCCCGTGGGGTCTAAGCGGTTCAGAAAATGGATGGATGGATAGCCTTTTGTGGACGTGCACTAATGTGGCTGATTTAACTTTTGGTGCAGCCGGTTCGGTGATTCTGGCTCCGGTGGCCCTGGGAGCTATCGGCTTTACTTCAGCTGGGATAGCTGCAGGTTCCTACGCCGCGAGCATGATGTCCGCCGCAGCCATCGCCAACGGAGGAGGGGTGGCGGCAGGGAGCACGGTGGCTATCTTGCAGGCTGCCGGTAAGCCGCGGAAAAACCATGCAATTTCACACTTAATATTTGATACTTTTGCTGTGCTATTAAAGTTACACTAGACTAGAGTAGATAAATGCAATGTTACTTTTCTGTAGGCATGGCTGGTATACCGGCTACGGCCTCTGCAGCTGTGGGCGCTGCAGGTGCGGCTGCAGGAGGTGTGGCAGCACTCGTTGCTGCAATCGTCTGAGGCCAAACCTTTTTGCCAAATGAATACCATTTCATATAATATCAATGATGTGATATGAATATGAATCCTAATTCAATAAATGAAATTGGTCAATTTCATACTTGGTGTCATAATAGTCTGTGGTACATTTGAGCATGTTTGATTTTGGTGATTAAAGGCAGATAAAAGTCAAAGCAAGACTAGACGAGACAGCTTGGAGAATTTAAAAGTCAATCATGATGTGGAAACTGTTCTGTTGTAATGAGACAAACATACCTTTTTTAAATCTCACAACATCTAGATTTGTAATAAGTTAATCAACCACAACAAGTACATGTCACCGACGTGGAAGATTAAAATAAAACTATAAAAACTGATATTTAACAAAGCGTTCGATCAATAAATCTGAAAGAGAATCAAAGAGAAACGTAGAAAAGACAAAGTGTCATCATTTGTGTTTTTGTTGACGTTTGCATTGTTTGGTTGAATTTCGTTTCATTTCATCCTATGTGTGTTTTTTCCTGAATTTCTTGTTAATGCCTTGTTTTTGTGAATGTGGGTGGAGAAACGTAGAAAAGACAAAGTGTCATGATCTGTGTTTTGGTTGACTTTTGCATTATTTGGTTGAATTTCGTTTCATTTCATCCTATGTGTGTTTTTCCTGAATCTCTTGTTCATGTCTTGTTTTTGTGAATGTGCGTGGCATCTGATGAATAAGGTGCATTACCGCCACCTACTGTGCAACAGTGTTGTTCAGAATATTGTTCATGCCTTGTCAGGTTTTTATTTCCACTTGTTTTAGTCAGACCTGTCTCTTGTATCAACCAATCAGATCCCTCCAGCCAATCATGTCTTGTTCAAGTGTTACACGTTGTTGCCTGCGTTTGCTTGTTTTTAATTATCTTCTGTGTTGGTTAGTAAGGCTTTTTTTAAATTATAAAAAACATGATTTTTTTTAAAGAACTTGTAGAATGAGGCTTTTATAAAAAAAAAAAAAAAAAAGACCATGTATAGTAAGGCTTTTTATGTATAGTAAGGCTTTTTTATTTAAAAATAAAGACCATGTATAGCAGGGGTGTCAAATTCATTTTTTTTCGCGGGCCACATTGTTGTTATAGCTTCTTTCAGAGGGCCATTATGACTGTCAATCCAAATAAATGTATGAGCACCTCATATTATATACAGTAAAAGCTACAAAACAAACTGACAAATAACTCCTTTTCAAATCAGACGAGTTGTTTGAAACCCTAACCCTAGCTTCCAGGGGTGTCAAACTCCAGTCCTTGGGGCCGCGTTCCAATATATTTTCCAGGTTACCCTCGTTAAACACACCTGAGTGAAAAGATCAGTTCATTTTCACGTTCTGCAGGAGCCAAACTAACATAGGTGCACTTAACGAAGGAATCTTGGAAAACATGTTGGAATACGGCCCTGAGGACTGGAGCTTGACACCTTTGACCATGATATTTCCCTAATAAAGTGGCCTGTTATTAGGTACACTTAAAAATGGTGGTGTACCTAATGGAGTGTCCGAGTGACGTCACAGATCAAACAGCCAATCAGAAAGTATCACAATGGCAAACGGTTTCCTTTTAAAAAAAAAATACAATGAAGAATTCCTGCACCGGTTATAAATAGAGCAATGGTCAAAACTTGTTTTATTGAGGCGGGCCGTCTCTTAGGTCGCGCATGTGATGATGATCATGTGACGTTAGGCTTTGAGTCTCTTCCGGAAAAACGAAACTAACCTCCTATCCAATGAAAAGGCTCCCAGTAGATGAAGGGAAGTTTCGTTTCTCCTGAAAAAATCCAAAACTTTTCAGATTTTGGGGCCGGAGCAGATTGACATTTTGTTTGACACCGGACTCACTTAAATATCGAGCCTGCTGGCTGAAAGTACACACATCCATCCACATAAGGACAGAAAAGACAACATGGGATTGCGTAAGTATCGTTCGCTCATTACACCCCATGATAACAGAAAATAGTTTGACATGCGTGTGTTTTTGTTTGCAGTGACGGCACTTGCTCTGGGTGCTGTGGGCGCAAGTAAGATGTATTTTGCATTATCAAAACATATTTTGGGCTTATGCAGCCTTATGTGGACGTGCACTAATGTGGCTGATTTAACTTTTGATGCAGCTGGTTCGGTGATTCTGGCTCCGGTGGCCCTAGGAGCTATCGGCTTTACTACAGCTGGGATAGCGGCAGGTTCCTATGCCGCGAGCATGATGTCCGCCGCAGCCATCGCCAACGGAGGAGGGGTGGCGGCAGGGAGCGCGGTGGCTATCTTGCAGGCTGCCGGTAAGCCGCGGAAAAACCATGCAATTTCACACTTTATATTTGATACTTTTGCTGTGCTATTAAAGTTACACTAGATTAGAGTAGATAAATGCAATGTTACTTTTCTGTAGGCATGGCTGGTATACCGGCTGCGGCCTCTGCAGCTGTGGGCGCTGCAGGTGCGGCTGCAGGAGGTGCGGCAGCCCTCATTGCTGCAATCGTCTGAGGCCAAACCTTTTTGCCAAATGAATACCATTTCATATAATATCAATGATGTGATACGAATATGAATCCTAATTCAATAAATGAAATTGGTCAATTTCATACTTGGTGTCATAATAGTCTGTGGTACATTTGAGCATGTTTGATTTTGGTGATTAAAGGCAGATAAAAGACAAAGCAAGACTAGACGAGACAGCTTGGAGAATTTAAAAGTCAATCATGATGTGGAAACTGTTCTGTTGTAATGAGACAAACATACCTTTTTTAAATCTCAACATCTAGATTTGTAATAAGTTAATCAACCACAACAAGTACATGTCACCGATGTGCAAGATTAAAATAAAACTATAAAAACTGAGATTTAACAAATTTATGATAGACAAAAATTATAGACAGACAATTCTGCTTTTTTGTTTTAGTGGAATGATATTAATTCACATTAGCATAAATGTTTTTTTTTTATACATTTCAGAGCATTTCCACCATTATACCTAAGTACTTTCCTCTACATCCTTATGTTTAGGGCCTCTTGATCAATCTGGTAATAGAGTCATTTCTTTGCAAGTCTCTGTGCAATGCCGTAGGGAACATGACAGGCAACGGTGCCTAGCTCGGCCGCCCCTTCCACGTGAAACATCTGATCGTCAAAGAAAAGGTGCGGCCTGATCTTCTCTAGCATGGGGCCTTTGGGTGCTCCTGCTAGAAAGAGCGCCTCATCAATCTCCAAACCCCATGACCGAAGCGTTTTTAAGGCTCTGGTACCGGAACTGGCGGCACTGCGAGCCGTGACCAGGTAGGTGCGGATAGGGCAGTCCATGCGTAGGCCCTTGTCAAAAAACTTCCTTTGTAGTTTTCCCAAAGCTTCCAGGAATCCCTTCAGTGGGCCCTGCAGCAAGATGGAAGAGCATACATTTGAATTGTTAAAATCATACTGTACTTATAATAGGGATCTGCCATTCTAAATTGTGCTTTCATTATTTTTAGTATCTAATCATGACCCTCTAACAGGAATCAAATAGTTTTATTGTAACTGCCACCCTTTTGAATATCCAAATATGGTTCCTTTCTTCTGCAACAAATGTCCACAAATCGCATTCTATTCGAACCGTTCACTGAGTGTATATTTTACATGGTCCAGAGGCTTGTTCTCGTGAGCCTTCTCGTGCTCAAAGAACTTGTCCAGTCCGTGGGCCTTGAAAATGCGTTCCGACTCATCTGAGAAAAGGACAGCGTCTCCGTCAAAGGCGACGCGAAGCTGAGTGTCCGACACTTCTTTCATCTTCTCCGGGGTGAACATGGTGGCTGCTGCAATACCTAATACACAAACACAGTTATAGCCTTCATTTAATTCAAGCCATTAGTAATATACTACTTTTATGGCTTTGCACGGACCTTCTTCCAATGCTTCTCGCACCTTGGTGGAGTCAGCAGAAAGGTACAAGTTTGTGTGGTAGGCTTTCAAGTAACCTATAGGACTGTTTCCTCCAGTCATGCAGAAGCGCTCAATCAATAAATCTGAAAGAGAATCAAAGAGAAACGTAGAAAAGACAAAGTGTCATCATTTGTGTTTTTGTTGACTTTTGCATTGTTTGGTTGAATTTCGTTTCATTTCATCCTGTGTGTTTTTTCCTGAATCACTTGTTAATGCCTTGTTTTTGTGAATGTGGGTGGAGAAACGTAGAAAAGACAAAGTGTCATGATCTGTGTTTTGGTTGACTTTTGCATTGTTTGGTTGAATTTCGTTTCATTTCATCCTATGTGTATTTTTCCTGAATCTCTTGTTCATGTCTTGTTTTTGTGAATGTGCGTGGCATCTGATGAATAAGGTGCATTACTGCCACCTACTGTGCAACAGTGTTGTTCAGAATATTGTTCATGCCTTGTCAGGTTTTTATTTCCACATGTTCTAGTCAGACCTGTCTCTTGTATCAACCAATCAGATCCCTCCAGCCAATCATGTCTTGTTCAAGTGTTACACGTTGTTGCCTTGTTTTTAATTATCTTCTGTGTTGGTTAATAAGGCTTTTTTTTAATTATAAAAAACATGATTTTTTTTTAAGAACTTGTAGAATGAGGCTTTTTATTAAAAAAAAAAGACCAAGTATAGTAAGGCTTTTTATGTATAGTAAGGCTTTTTTATTTAAAAATAAAGACCATGTATAGCAGGGGTGTCAAATTCATTTTTTTCGCAGGCCACATTGTTGTTATAGCTTCTTTCGGAGGGCCATTATGACTGTCAATCCAAATAAATGTATGATCACCTCATATTATATACAGTAAAAGCTACAAAACAAACTGACAAATAACTCCTTTTCAAATCAGACGAGTTGTTTGAAACCCTAACCCTAGCTTCCAGGGGTGGCAAACTCCAGTCCTCGGGGGCCGCGTTCCAATATGTTTTCCAAGTTACCCTCGTTAAACACACCTGAGTGAAAAGATCAGTTCATTTTCACGTTCTGCAGGAGCCAAACTTTTGACATAGGTGCACTTAACGAAGGAATCTTGGAAAACATGTTGGAATGCGGCCCTGAGGACTGGAGCTTGACACCTGTGACCTTTGGCCATGATATTTCCCTAATAAAGTGGCCTGTTATTAGGTACACTAGAAAATGGTGGTGTACCTAATGGAGTGTCCGAGTGACGTCACAGATCAAACAGCCAATCAGAAAGTGGGGGTGAGGGCGGGTGTGGCACTTTTCACTTTCATTTAAGCTTTGACCATGATTTTTCCCTAATGAAGTGGCCTGTTATTAGGTACACCTGAAAATAGCGGTGTACCTAATGGAGTGTCCGTGTGACATCACAGATCAACCAGCCAATCAGGACGTGGGGGTGAGGGCGGGTGTGGCACTTTTCACTTTCAGTTAAACCAGAGGTGTCGACCTTCAGTCCTCGGGGGGCTGCATTCCAATATGTTTTCCAACTTACCCTCGTTAAACACACCTGAGTGAAAACATCAGTTCATTTTCACGTTCTGTAGAAGCCTAACTTTTGACACAGGTGCACTTAACGAGGGAATCTTGGAAAAGATGTTGGAATGCGGCCCACAAGGAAAGGCATGCTTAAGTGTTACTATACATTGTATAGTAATGCTTTTTTAAAGGCCATGTATAGTAAGCCTTTTTTTTTTTTTTTTTTAATAAAAACATGACCATGTATATAGTAAGGCTTTCCAAAAAAAACAACAGAGCATGAGGAGGAATCAATTCCATGTTGCCTGCTGACAAGACACCTACACCATCAGCAACTTGACTATGTGGGCAATGTCTGTGTTTGATTGTCCTTTTTCCTGTTGCGCTCTGAGCATTCCAGTGCTTATTACTTTGAATCTTGTTTTTGGACTTCAATTAAGTATTGTTTGTTAGTTAAGTATTTTTTATTGTTATTAGAAACCTGTTTGCCTATTTTCTGTACATTTTATTTTAGAACTGTACATTGCCTCCTTGCACTTAGTTTCTCCACATTTTACACAAGCCCACAACTGTAACATGGAAGCTGTGTATTTTTCTCCACTCTGCTTGATCACACCAGTGATGGCTGTGGCAGTCCGCAATTCTCTTGGGGAGCATTATTTGGTGTGTGGATCATGAGAAAGAACCCGTTAAAAAAACAGCAAACTGGGAACTGGATAGCAAGAGGGACTTAAATGAACCAAAACAACTTTTGCACTATAGGATGAGAATCCACATCCATTTGTTTTCCTCTTCCATAAATGTCAACACAGGATACTAGGGTGTGACTTCCTGCAAAGACTGAGTCATGGCATCAGAGTGAAAAGAAGCTAAGCATGGCAGCAAATGTCACATTTAAATGTGCCCCAGAAACATTACAGACATATAATTTTAAATGAAAAGTTGTTACTCACGATGATGATTGATGGTGTTGATAAGGCGAAGGCCCACGTATGCGTGGTTGTTTGTCACGAGCACCACGTCAAACAGCTCCTCGCTCTGTGGGTAAAGCTCCCGTAGTCGGCTGTTGACAGCTTCCAGAGCCTGGGAACAAGACCAAGTGCGCATTCAAGATGGAAATATATATAAACCTCCTGAATACTCGGGGGAGATGCACGTGTGTTCGTTAATCCTTATTTTTCTTCACCACCTTCAGATGTACAAAGCGTGTTAAAACGATGGCTGGATTATTCCGCCACATCATATGGCGATTTAATTTGTACCTCCCACCATTGAACTGTACTATACTGGGCTCTTTCTGACCTTGACGAAGGAGAAGGCAGGGCCAGGACTGAAAGGCTCACTTTCATGCTCCAGCTGGTACTTGAGATACTCCTCCATGCCTTGCCGTTCGTAGATCTGCTGCTCACGTTCCATGCTGAAGAGCACCCGCGACGACACGGCGATGGTGATAGCGTTCTCAGGTTTGGGCTGAGTGATGACAGAGTACGTAAGTCCGTTTCTGAGTCGACAACGGTACAGTTGGCAGAAGTTCTCGCTCTGAAATGTACTTTAGTGTCAAAGTAAAAATACATTTTGTCAAGCAGATATTACATTATTTGCTATTATATACGCTATTCATATATATTTCAGTTATTTGTAGTCAAATCTTTTTTTTATTCTTATTGTATGAGTTACGGTATTAAATTTAAATGAATCATTGCAATCAGTGTCCTCAGACCATTTGAGTTGAACCATCAGGTTTTAGCGTAGCACTTCCCGCTATGGCCAAGAGTCATTTGTTGTTACCGAGCTGGCAGTGACAAGGTGATAGTGATTCAAAACATTTCATCCCTCTGCAAGGGCACATACCACAATGCCTGAATGTTAACACTGCAAACATTGACTTGATTTCTTGACTTAGAGCTTGGTTGAAAGAAAGCTTCGCCATTTGAGTTGTTGGTTGGTTAAGTTGGTGTAAATAAGAAAATAAAAATAGAGTAAGAAACTTTTATCTATCTATTATTGACAGTTTATCAATGCCAAATGTGTAACCGAGATGATGCGATGCATCTTGCAAGCAATGTAGCTTGTACTTTTTGATGTGGATGCATCCACAGGTTGCGCAATGGAGTCTAGGAAAATCAATCAAGCATACTCACTGGTTGAAGCTTCCGAGTCGGAGTAGAGGGCTTTCCAAGTCTCTTGGTATCCTCCCAGCTGCTATTTGCTCCATTTGTGTTCTGTCCACTGACCTTGGAAGTTTCACCATTGTTTAAATTCATTTTGGAAAAAAATCTGTTTCCTCCTGTGTCGTCTCCCCACCAAAGTGCTGTCTCACTCATGCACAAGAACAATTTGAGTTGAGTGCACGCAGCATAGAGAATCAATCAGACTGCAGCAGCACGGCTGAACACTCTGGAAAAGGAATAACACGCAGAAGCATACCAAGAGGTGTGCCCTCGTTTAAGGAGAAGCCACATTCATGTTGACAGTTCTTCTTACCCGCAGCATTGCGCTTGTTCTTTTTAAGATCTTCTATGCTTTTCTTTCCTCTCTCATCCCAACTATTGGCGTGGAGTCAAATGGCATCCTCCCCCTTGTTTTAACCCTTTCAGTGTTGTGCTGCATTCCCTGGAGCAGCAGATCATCTGACTGAGTGAGACAGGCGCTTGTTGCATGACTGAATGGATGTCGCAGAGTTCACATTTTTATATGTTGATTTGATATGTTTACATAGGGATAGTTTTGCAAATATATTTGGATTTTTCTTTCTAACAGATTGCATGTTCGTAATATGCGTTTTGATTTTTTTACCACAACAAACTGCTGCTCAGCAGTGTGGGAAATTGAGTCCTCTATGCGTGATTTACTCCCCCTCCGGCTTTTTGTCTCACCTCTTATTATGTGAGCCCCTGCAGGATGTTGCCACCAAAGCAGCACTCGGTGTTGCCAGGCAACAACCAAAGACTAGGTGGGAGGGACCACTGGAAGGGACACCCACTTCCAGGGTCTGGTCGTACATGGGAAGAGCATTCACTGGCCAATATATTAGGTACACCTGCACAATCCAGTGACTTAGGAGAAGACTTCAGATCATTGTGATTGGTGCACCTGAACATTGCAGCATCTAGCATCAGACAAAGAAACAGACACACATGAAACAAAGATGAAAGTGTAAAATGTGCTTTGAAACTATTAAACGTATTACAGTATAACTACAAACCAATTTAGAGCAGTACCAGGACGACTTGTGTCGATGATGCTGAGCAGACATCTTTGTAGAGACTAAAGAATGAACAGATGCTTCATCCATTTATCCATCTGTCATTATTATTGTGTTCAGTCACAAATGGGCCTGGAACCAAGCTAAGAAGCAGTAAAATCACACAACTTTTCATGCATTGCTCAGAATGTGCAATTTTATGCTTTGTTTGTCACACGGCTCAATAAAAACAGTCAACAAATGTTGGTACTTTTTGCAACACCATCCTCTCGCCCACACCACTTTGTCTTGGGTCCTTGTTCTGATGCCAGAAATTTTTATGTTTATCTTTCCCTCTGGTCGCTATTAGAAACAGGATTTTGCACACCCACCCCGAGCTTTGGTGAGATCGTTATACTGTTACGCTCTTTGTGCAATATTTTTGTTGTACATTGCTCTTACAATACATGTTTAAATGTATTTGTATGTTTTTAACAGTGTGTTTAAAGGCCTAAAAGGAGCAGGTAAATGTTAAAAGGGTAGAAAATACAACAAAAACGTGTCCAGAAAGTATTTAAATAATCTGTATTCCACATTTCACTTATTGCACTTATTGATTGATGGGAGTTTACTTTAATCACGTGATCACTATGCGTTGACACAGTAGATGATTAATTTCTGAATCTAGTGTCTTGGGTTCCCCTGGCTAGAAACAATTAATTAATTATAAATAACAGCTTTTACGTATGTTTAAACATTTAAAATGTACAAAGTAAAGTATTGCAATTTTACTATAGAAATCTATGTAGAAAAGTAACATTTTAACATCTAAAATGCCACTATCTATAAATTACATTTTGGGTTCAGTCATTCAAAAGTTAATTAATCTGAATGGCCCATCAAGGATGTTGCCCTGCTGTGTCATGAATGGCACAAGGTTTGTCTCAATGGATTTGTTGTCGAATTTTTGCAGCTCAGCGCAGTTGAATTATGTTGCATTAGCATCGTAGAAAAGAATTATCAACACAACAATAAATACTTGGAGACAAAAACATTGCATTTAAACAACTAAAATAGAGACAGAACATTGAAAAAGGTATGTGCTTTAAGAAGTCTCAAACAACCACTAGAGAGCAGTAGAGGACAAGGGAGTCTGTCTAATGCGGTGTTCTGACCTTAAGGTTATTCCTTCTACAGTCAAAAATACATACATATGGGAAGCAAATATATGTATACTATCTGTATAGTGTTTGATGATACTTGGATTTAATCATTAACTTAAATTGTAATTGGACAGACAGTGGCTGGGTTTAGCTTTCCTGGATTTCCTACCGCTAAATGCCGCGACAAAGTTGTACTGCATGTCCAGTAGTTGTTGTTTTTTTGGTCCAAAAACAGTATTTGTTTTAAGTTGGCTAAAATTATTAACAGCATGGCTTTGTTTGGCTTTATTTATTTATTTATTTATTTATTTATTTATTTATTTATTTATTTATTTATTTATTTATTTAATTAATTGTGTACAACTGTCAGTCCGCGTCTCTCTCTCTTGCTCTCTCTATCTGTCTGTTTTTTTTGTTTTGTTTTTTTGTTTTTTAATGAGACCCGTACTTAAATCAAAGTTGCACCTTTGTGTTATGCTTGCAAGGCTGAAGACCAAAGAGGGTTAACAGGAGACAGTTAGAGAGGGTTAACAGGAGACAGTTGGGCCGCACCCACTGAGCTGATTTAAATAACGCCGGCATTTTGGCGCGAGACTAGGGAGCCAGACCACGCCCCACGCTCTGCAGCCTGGGTGGCGGGAAATGCTAGCCCAAAATATAACACACATACACAGAAGAGCCTGCTCTCGTGGCTCACTTACTCTAGTTTACCTGCACTGTCGGCTTGCCCTGGAAACATGCCTGGTAGAATAGATTGTACTTTAGGAGAAGGAATAGTCGCAACGACAGTGGGTGGGGATTAAATCAAGAATGAGTGGAGTAGACTACAAAACAAAGAGGGTACGCTTACCCCAGAAGCCAAGATTGTGAAAATGTATTAGAACTTTAAACATACCTTCAGTTTGCCTATTTGCAAAAGTAATCGCAATCTGTGCTTGAATAGTAATTCAAAAACTTGTGTCAGAAATTAGTCTATTTTGACAGACAAATCAGGATTGAACTGACAACAGGTCCACAAAAGCAAAACAGTTGAACATCATATTCTTCAGACATGTTATCAGGCTTCCAAGGAACCAACCGTATGAAGGTCACACGTGGTGCACAGACCACTAAAAGCATCTGCAGAGCACTCAAGTAATTTAATTCAATTTGTTTGCATTGCTTTTCTCAAATGTGATTGTCCAGCCAGCCCGGTGTATCTGAGTCAAAGTCAACAGAACAGCAGTTCATCTCACTTCCTGCCTCCATTGGGCTCAACACAAAAACAGGAAGTGTGTACTGCGTGTGCGTTTCCTGAGTGTTTAATACACAGGTTGTATAGTGGGACGCATTCTGATTACGTTTGCTCCACTTTTGCAGATGATGACGACTACGACGACAACAACCCTCGCATACACAGTCCCTGCCTAATCAAAATGATTGCATGAGTTTGAGATTATATCTGCATTCAAATGCATATTGATGCAAATACATTGTCGTCTGTAGTCTCACAACGCAGTAATTGGTCAATAAATTGCCTTTTGATGTGTTTAGGGGTGGGGAATGGGGGTCATCTGATTAGGCCTAAGGGGGACACAAAGAACACAAACACTAAAGTAGATACCTAGTGTGTTTGTGGGGGTGGAGGCAACAAAGATGAGGTCTGCAGGGGGTTGGAGTTGGGGGAGGGCAAATCCCCTTGACTCAGCTAGTAGCTTGGGGGTGCAGAAGGCGCTGGGGGTTGGCGGCGACAACACTCAATGGGCCTACAATCAAACGGTGCGGCCCATTTCGCAACTTCTGCAGAGGCAACTTTACACCGCCGAGCAGAACAATAGAACATCTGCTGGCTGACAAAGCAGAGCGGCTGTGAGTTTAACTGCTTCTCAGCCTTCAGTAACAAGTTACAACTTATTTCCATGTCTGTTAATACCTCTCATCCTCTAGCACATCAAGACACAATACAACACCTTATTAGCAATGAAACAATTGTGAGTAGCATTTTGTGTCCTGGGGATTCCCATAAAGGTGTGAGATGTGCGTCAGTGAAAAGTTGCTGAAACTAAATATGCTTTTTATACAGTGATGTGAAAGAGTATTGGCCATTTTCTGATTTCTCTTTTTGCACATTTATCACATTTGAATGTTTCAACTCATCAACCCAATTTCAGTTTTTAAAGTTATTTTAGGGATGGACCTGCTTGTATGTTTTTTGGTAATGCTAATACAATATTGTTTTTCCTGCTTGGTTTACTAATGATATCAGGCTTCAAATTACGTGGCAGCCAGTGGAGCCGACCCCCCACAAAGCAGACCCATTTCCATTATAGTGTATACAATCATGATGGGAAAATGAAGCTTCAATTTTGCTTTCTGAACCAGTTCTTGAATCGTAAGTTTAAATAAAAAGGTTTAGGAAATGGCAAGTCAGTTTACTTTAAACCCAAATTTAAACAGAAATCCCCCCTAGAGGAGTCAAAAAAATACACAACCACTTGTTCATAAAGCAAATTTGAAGCTTCAGTGTATATTGTAGATCACATACTGGACAACAAAATATTTATCCACCTATTTTATGTACGGTGTTTCGTCATTAAGGTCACAGGTCATCTGGAGCCTGTTCCCACTTTCTGGCAAACTCACAGAGGTCTTGTCAACAGTCAATCTCAGGGCACAAACAAGCACTCTCACTCACATCAACACCTTTGGAGGTTTCAAATATATATGTTTGTTTTTGGAATGTGTGATAAGGCTGGGGTGTCCAGAAAAAAAAAAAAAAAACATGGGGAAAACACACAGAAAGACCGAGATTTGAAGAGTGAACCTCAGAATCATTAGGCAGACGCGCAAGCCACTAGTTCGCCATGGTGAATATTCACTATAATAAATGAGCATCTTAAGAATAAAACATCCTATTGTAACTTGTTGCCCTAAAACTGTCTTTCACATGTCATCCAACTTTCTGCTGACTGTCAGTCTATAATTATGTACAAGCCACCTTAATAGCTGTTCGATGGTTGTTCCTGCAGTTACAGTAAATTACTCTAATGTAGTAATTAAGTACTTCCTAGATTGTTAAATTATGTATGTTATGTATACCAGGAAGTATACCATACCAGCTCTTTCAAATTCTTTGCCAGGCTTCATAATCACGCGTGAGAAGTTTGTCGTCATCGCTTAGAAATGACAAACAATCCTCTTTGCACGGCAAGTGTGAAGTCACTTTGTAATTTAATTATCTAATTAACATTCTTAAATAGCTGAGATGATTGTATGTGTGTGTATGTGTACTCGTATATTTATATATAAAACTTTGTTACATATAACTTTTCTTATAAAACTTTGTTACATATAACTTTTCTTATATAACTTTGTTACATATAACTTTTCTTATATAACTTTGTTATATAACTGCACTTGACAACAAATGTTATGCATACAATGTATATACATACTTATACATTCAAGACATCCAGTCTCCACATGTGTAAACACAGAAGAAGCATTGACTAAAACCAAGATTAGGGGCTCTACAATGTAGTTTCATGACAAGAGTAAATTCTGTGAAGCGTGTGGCATAGCTCTGTGCCGAGGTGGGTCACAGTTAAGGTTGGTAATTTCCCACAGGAGTGCAGGACAGGCTACTTTCATTCTCTTTAAATGTAGTAATGGCACACTAGAGTCTCGACATGTCGAAAGCACATCCCTACCATGAAGTGGGCACCAGTCATTCATATCTTCATCTCATAACTGTGTTGCCCAATGAGGTGATCTAAAAGAATATGATACATGAGAGGTTGATGCACAATGTTCATATATTTATGAATTAAATATGTTGTCTTCCCTGCGCCCGCTACCAAATTCACACCCTGTCAGGCACATGTCCAAAATATTCCTTCAGATGGAACAGATTAATGAAATTTCAGTACTTTTCAACAGGGAAGCTTAACTTGAGTAAATCAAGTTTCAAGATTGGTCAATGAACGACTTAAATTAGTAGGTTAAAGTACTATTGTAACTATTTATGATTGCCATTGTGTTATAAATTGCCTATCCTTTATATCCAATCTTTCGATCATTTACAGAACCTTTCCGTCCTCTTTGTGATTGAGTCAAAAGTAACATTATTTTCCGCCACTGAACACTCACAGTTTGAAATCTTGAAGACCTTTTGATGGGTTCATTAATATTGTTTGCAGGCACAGATGGCAGGCAGTGTTTACACTAACAGGATTAGGATTATCACCAGATTAGACAGGCAAATTGATAGGTCTGATACATTGACATTGCATGGCTACATGGCTCCAATTAACACTCTAGCCTGTATTTAAATCAACTATGAAAATCCAAACAAAATTAACATTGCATTGGAGACTAACACAAATCATGTAAAGCACTGAGAGAGATAACAAATTTGTGAAGAATCCAAACAAAGCCCAACTGGTACTAAAACAGGAACATGTGAGACTGAGTATGTTTATTTGGTCTTGAGAGCAAGAGTGTGACTTTCCTGAAGTGAGTGCCATAACAAGCCAAACACTATCTTAACAGCAGCCCAGTGAAAGGGGAACACATGCAGCCTGTTACAACTGAATCATCACTGTTATGTAACACCGACCTTCGGACTTTTAGGGCAAGGCATGCATGGAGGAATTGAGCAAAGAAGCGTGACCCAGACCGGCAAACGTATACACACATACCTGGTGAACAACAAACTGTGGTTGTCAGATAGGAAGTCGATAAAAGAAGATAAAAACAAGGAGAGTGTGGGAGAGGCTGACAGGGGGGAGCAGTAAAACCGGGGATAAAGATTATGACCGTGAGTAGTGACTGACTGCCGGCTCAGTTCCAATGACACAATCCTGCAGGAATGTGGGTCAGTAGGCATAGCGAGAGAAAGTACAGTATGACTGGAGAAAGTTTCCTTAAACCTGTGTCTTTGCCCCCACAAGGCCTTGAGCATCTCTTCCCGCTTGTGTTTCCCACAACTTCCTTGACCGTCAGCCTCCTGAAAATAGATATAAGGGAAGGGCGTGCGAGCCAAAGTGTTGAGCAAGTTTCAGGACTTCTTCATTCACCCGCCAAAAATCTCTTTGCACAGTGGTTAATACAATCCTGCCATTTACACACAGTGAGTTTGATGTTGCCGCAAGATAAAACTATTCATCTTCCGACTTTATCACGTGTCCCACATTTAGAAAATGGAGGTCAGTGATAAGGAATCACAAACCAAACCAGACCTGTGTGTTTGTGGTTATTCTTCACGCCGCCTCCCAATGTAAACAAACAATACAAGATGGGCCAAAGAGAAGACAACCATGATAGAAATATTGCTTGTGTGTGGAGTGTGTGTGTGTGTGTTTTAAACTACAGAGACAACTACAGAGGCAAAAGACTCAGCACAAGCTAGCGGATGTTGCAAAACTTCATCCTCCTTCGTTCCAAGAACGAAGATGCACTTTATCGCATTGCGTAATTCAAAGGCTTGAAAAGGTGAAGTTGATTTTTATCAGCACACGTATAAGATCCATGCCTATTGGACAAATTTAAATTTGGTGTGTAAATTGGTCAATCTATAAAATGATGAGTGTCTAAAATAAATGAGGTCAAAGGTCAAATCATCCCATTGTCACTCTTCTATCAGGCTTTCACTTTATATGTGATTGCACCACATCTCAATGTCACACACATAAAAACCACATTGTCAGGGATGAGATTGAGCGTGCGTGGAAAGAGTAAATACAAATCCTCCATTCTCCACAGTCCCAACCTGATTGCATACATCTAGTATTCAGACAAATAAGGGAATTCCTTGTGGATTCCAGATGGAGACTTAAATATTCTAGATGTGTGTATGCACGATTTTTTTCTAGCGCAAGTAAAAAAAAGTAAGTAAAAGTGTGCACTTCTGAACTTCTGCGTGGGCGAGATTCAAACTCAGGAGCCGAATTTCTGGTCTGTCAAGTTTGCAGGGTTGAACCGGCAGGTTGAACCCTAGACAACAAGATTCACTGGTACTACTTATTGTGGAAGGTCTGCTTTTTAGGTCGTTCGGCAAGATGCAGGGCCACCAAACCTTCAAAATTGAAACACAATATTTTGCAATTGATCTGAACAAGACCAATGCAATTTTACAGAATAAAAGAAACCAGCACGACTCTTTTGGGAACGGATCTTTGGATCTGGGCAGCATTGTATCAGTATAGCCTGTTACTCCACATGAATGTATAAACATGAGGATATAAACATTGCGCATATTTCTTCCTGGTCTGATATCAGTCTGCATTTTCCTTTCACTTCCTGGTGTAGTTAGTACAAGTGCACATAATATGGCCACGGACAAAATGAAGGGATGACTCATATTTTTAACATGATGGACGGCATTGTCAGATGTCTTGACTGCATTGTTATTTCCTACATAATAGAAGAAAGAGGGGACTGTCCCCTGGTAATGATTTGGATGTCCTAACTATATTAGTTTTTATAGCGTCAGCATACTTTAAAACTATATATAAATCAGTTTTTTTATTTTTATATTGATGAAATGTTATGTAATGTTAATCTGTAAAGATATGGTATTTTAATGTGATTAATTAGATCATTTAACACGTATTTAAAATTTCCACATACATCAACAAATACCGAAAATTAAAGCTTTTTAAATAATATAATTAATAGCTATATAAACAGACATTTAAATGATATTTATAACACACAGTAGTCCTCAGTGAAATCAGACGGATTATCTTGTGTGAAAGTGTACGAAACATTTGCCAATATTTGATTTGGAAAACAGTGATCACCATTTTTAAAAAAATCATTAATAGAAGTGGCGTATTTTTTGTCGACAATAAAACGCTGATAAAAGTTATCTTTATGTCTCCCGAACTATGAAAAAAATGTAGGAGTGTTTCTTCAAATGTAAAATTGCAGCCAAAATGTATAAATTCCAGTGTGTACTATTACAGATTTTGTACATGGTTTCTTTCAACTGCAAATATATCTCGAGGGAAAGTGCACAGGAAGCAGGTGAAACACCAATAAAGCCTTGACAAAAGAAAAGTGCGAGACGGTTGGAGTGCAGGGTGTGTCATGCTCGTCCATCAGGCTGTACCTGAACAAAACTGTGCAACTGACTGTGAATTCCTCAGCCAGAATCAGCCAGGCTTGCTGGGACTCGTCTGCAGGGTCATCAACACGGTCATACAGAGAACCTTAGAGCAACTAACTCTAGTCAATGCAGTCTTCCTACGTTAGGAGCAGAATTATGACAAAGTGCAAGAAGTTCTTAAGTACAATGATTCTGACTGGACCCAGAAGTGTGCTAGCAGTCGACCGCGACTTACTGGTTTTATTGAATGCATGGTCTTTGTTGTTTTTAGCTTCTGTAAAAGTGGGTCATGTCTCGGCAACAATAGGATAACGCAGTTGAGAAATAGACAGAGGTCCAGATTGACACCACGCCACTCCCTGGAGTGTAACAGATGAGAGAGAAAAATCAATGCAGTAGCTACAGCAGCTAGGAGAATTCACAGCGTAGTCAAGGGTAAGTTTCAAGGGCAGGCTGTCTAACGTTGTGTTGGCCAGCTGCTTGCCAATATACGAACACTAGACTAGTGACTCAGAAGGCTTTGTTCCTCTTGGAACCTCTGTTCAACAAACAGCTGACAAAAGGTTGCCGTTTCTTCAGTTGAAATTGGCCTATGTAGATATTGGATTTAAAAAATACATTTACATCAAGAGTAATTTACATTAACAATGTAGGGTGTATTCCTGATTAGTTTAAGATTATCCTCGTTGAAAAAAAAGTCTTTTTATTTAAAAAAAAAAAGAACTAAAACGAGGTAAATTTCTAAACAACCTCAAAGTTTTGAATGGTAGAGCAAATTTGCTTTGCTTTTGAGAATATATTTAGAAAAAAAAACCATCTACCAATATTTTGGGTGAAAAAAGAACAGCTTCACGTTTGGTTGCAAATAAGGTATCAAAATTTAATGTTGCTTTTGAATGCACATGTTTAACAAATCAATCAAAACCATCAGATGCATTGCTTTTCCAAAGTGACGTGTGAGTATAAAGTACAGCAGTGCAACTTTTTTTTGTTTTAAACTCCACATTTTCTTAAACAAAAGAGAGGCTCCTTGATGCCTGGTGGGCAATCAAACAGAAAAGTAAAGCTCAGCAGCAACTGATGATTTTGTTATGCTCCTGCAACAGAGAGCACCAAGCTATTATTTACTGACAAATGTGAACAGCCACACAAAAATCAAAACAAAAACAACCAGCTCACGCACTCGCACCATACATGGCACTCCATTCGATTATTAATGTGCAACGATGGAATGAATTAATCTCAGCTCATTTCCACACGTACTCTGAATGATGTGTTAAGCCAGTTAACACACAATGGAGCAGCTCAGCTCCCATCACAGCATATCAGAAAATATCTTCTGCCAAGCTACAAAAAATCTTGCATCATCCTCACTGCATAACTGTGCAAAACAGGAAAACAAACCCCACTGAGATAACAACCCTTCCATCAATAACAGGCTCAGGGCAACAATTCTGCTACGAAATGTATTAAAAAAAAAATTTAAAAAAAAAATTTAAAAAAAAGTAACTGGAGGCTGGAGGTTGTCATATAGTAAAAATTGTGGCTTTGCAAAATTGATTAAAGTTCTTATTTGGAGGTTCACAAACGCTTCAGTGCAGCTAATCTGCGCAGGAGATGATGCTTCCGGGCTTTGAGGCGTTTGCGCTCCTGTTGCTGCTGCTTCTCCTTGGTGTGCAGCTCCTTGAGGTATTCCGCGGCGTGGGTCAGGATGGCAACCTTGGGGGTCTTGGTGGATTCAAGACCTGGGATCTGATCTCGGAGGGCCAAGAACCTGGACTTGAGGTCGTTCCTCCTCTTCCTCTCCAGGTAGTTGTGGTTCTTCCTGCGGTCTACGTCCTCCATGTCAGAGTTCAAGGAGCTTCCCGAAGGTGAGATCGGACGACTGGACGCCGGGCTCGTACGCTTGCTTTGGAACTCCTCCAGGTCATCCTCATCATCATCATCATCGTCGTCGTGAGCGTCGGGCTTGGTGTCGGGGGAGCGGGCTGCATAGTTGTGCTGCTGCTGGTGAACCAAGGCGTGGAAGCCTTTAGGGAAGGGGTCCGCACCAACTGTGAGGTTCACTGGCTTGTGGACACTCGCCAGTCGGGCCTGGTTGTGTTTGTTCTCTACCGTGACAACATCAATTTCTTCTTCTTCTTCTGTAAATAATACACAAAAACAACTTTTAGTGGAAAGAAAAATCAATAATTATCTTTGACAATACCATTATCGAGTTTCTATTGTCTTGGAAAAAGCATTTTTAAGCAATATTTGTTATTCAACAAATTTGATGAACCTCCCAAGTGACGCTGACCAAGATTGTTCATTGTTTGTTTTTTGTACAGCAAAATTGGGTGTAATACTGAATTGCTGTCAGCTCTGAACGTTGGTCAGAAAACATCGCAGGTATAAAAAAAATTCTCATTGTCTTAGAATGTGGTGTTCTGATTTTAGCTTTGCCAGTGTGGTTCATTTAATGGTGACTTTACCTGTAAGGTGATGTGTCAGCACCAGAATTTGCACACTGCTATCTTTCCACTTAAATTTTGCTCGGCAAATGAAATGCCAAACTCAATTACTGGACGAGTTTGTTGACATTTTTCCTTATTTATCTGGGATGCTGCGTCTAGAGTAGTGTTCCCTCTCACTCTCTGTATGCAGGGGGCGTGGCACTCCACGCGACACAGAAAGTGCAGCACCCGGTTTCTGTGTTTCCCATTGATCAGTTGTACTAGCTTGGTATCAACCAGCCTTGATAAAGAAAAAATTCAAGTCCGCCCTGTCTGAGACCGGTAAAAACGCCTTTGATTTGAGGCAAGACTAAACCTAACCCTTAAAAATGGTCTCGAGACCAAGACCGATCTCAATAACTACACAAGAAATAGTTAAACTAAACAGGTCATGTGCGACACTAAATAAATAAACCACTGAGTATAAATTGAGATCAATAACATGACATCATTAAGTATGAATACTTTTGGTTGTGTGCCGTGCCACAAGACTCTTCTTGTTCTTCTGGGTTCGAACCACTGGATTAGGAAGAGCAACAATCCAATTTAGGTGACAATAGGAAGTGCATTCCAGAATCAAGCAAGCACATCACTATTTCCCCCACACAGCTTCGAGGCATTGGAGCAGAGAAGAATTTGAGCCTTTGTCATGGACCACAAGGAACATTCATCAGCAATTGTAATGAGTGGACCTGATGGCCAGTAGGCGTCTCCCAATTGAGAGACCTGAAAGGTTGATGCTTTTCCATCACAAATCACAGAGGCTCATCCACTCAAATGTAAAACAGAGGTTGCTGATAGATGGGGGGAGCCTCGAGACGCATGTGGTACACTCAGTTAAGCAATGTTTTCACATTACGTATTGTTAAAAAGAAAATAATTCAGAAGTCAGGCTGCGCCCTTACCGGAAGAGTCAGTCCGAGAATCGGAGCCAGATGACGCTGTTTTCTTGCAGCTAATCGTCGGGTAGGCGAGAACATCCCCAGGGTCAACAAAGTCCGCAGACGAGAAGCAGAATGATCTGCTTGGCCTCGCGAGGCTCTGCGAACCAAGGCGAGCTGCTGGGGGCTGAGGCGGAGCCGACTGCTTGCCGTACATTGCCTTCTCCAGCGCTTTGCTGGCTGAGAAACTACTCCACATGCAATCCTGGATGATGATGGAGTTGATGTTACGGACCGGCCCCTGATTCTCGCACTCGTCGTCCTGAGCCAGGACTCTGGAGAGCCAGCCCACGTTGCCGTCCCCGCTCTCCAAAGTCTGGAGGGGAGACGTGGGAGGGGAGGGCAGCAGCTCGAACTTTTTCCAAATGTCCTCGCTTGGCGCGCATGAATTGTAGAAATCCTCTTCGGTATCAAAGTCATTGAAAAAATAATGCTGGTAACAGTCGTACTCCATTGTTAGGCTGGTGATAAAACAAAGCAAAAATAAAATTCCTCTTTGGGTTTAGTCCTTTGAACCTGAAGGAAACATTGCAGGAAGTTAACCGCTTTGAATTTCCAATTGATTGTTACGGTGACGCCGCAAAACATGTGCATATTGCGCGAAATACTATCGATAAATTTCCGCGGGAACTACATTTAACTGGAAATGAAGACTGGTCCGTTCAGAACTCAAACGCCACAAACATGCAACGTGCAAAGTTCACTCAACTTCAACTCGAAACTTGCACAAAAGATAGTGCACAACCACAACTCACTGATTCCAAAAATTCCGGTCAAAAACAAATCCACTGGTAGCGTGCACGGACTAAAACCTACCCGGGCTGTTTTGTCTTTTGTTTTAGTTGTGGCTCACAAGTCGCTGGCTGTAGTTCCGCCCCGCGACGAGTACGGAAAGCCACACTGTGCGTTTTTCGCGCCAGTTGAAATCCTGTTATATGCACGACCAACGTGTAGGGAGGGGCTACCAAATGGATGCATCAAACTGTCCCCAAATGCTCTTTTGTCTTTTATGTCTGTCTTTTATGTCTTTGTCTTCTATCTACACATGGACTTTTCTTGTACCAATATGATTTTTTCAGGTTGGCTTAATTTGCCAATGTTTATAAGTCTTTATTTTGGAATTGGGTATATGTTTTGGCCTTTTGTCATATTTTTACAAACTCCTAGAAATGTAGGTTTATTCCAGCTAGCACACAGGTATCAAACTGAAGGCCAGATCCGGCCCGCTGCATTATTTTATGTGGCCCGTGAAAGCAAATCTGCCATGACCCTCGTTAAAATCTTCATCAAAATGTTTTCTCATTTGCAATAAATAATATTTCAAAATATTTTATTTCCAATCACTTGAACAATAATTCGAGAAACTGATGTCATTGACATCTGAAAGCTTTGAACGTATCATTTTTTTGTGTAATATATGATAATTTCATGAAACATTTGTTTGCTTTTATCGTCCTCACGGCCCTCCGAAGGAAGCCGCATTTACGAAGTGCCCGTCCACAAAATTAAGTTTGACCGCCTTGAGCTAGCGTATTGATCAGCTTGAATCTTGATCATCACATGACGGTGACACGCCTGTACACCGACTGAATACTGGGCTATGAGATTGAGGCGTTGAAATAACAAACCTTTAATATCGAAATTAATCAGGTGGATGTAAAAACTATTGGTGGGAAATGGAAGCTTCAGACTTGCTTCATGAACCACTTGTATATTTTTGACTCTTGGAGATTTGGAGACACTAATTTGCCCTTTCGTAAACATAGAAACTTGGTGGCAAATGTGCGCTGAATTATTTAATATGAGTGACACAGCCACATCCCAGTTATAAGAGGATGTACACTTGTGCAACCACATATCTCAGTTGTTTATTTCTACTTCCCCTTTTGAAAAGACTCCACCCTTCCATTTTGATTGCACAGGTTATAAGGGTGCAAAAGTTTGAAGTGATTTATCTTTGTGTCGTTTCTGGACATCACAAACATCCTGGCATTTTAACAGGGATGTGCAGATTGTTTATTTACAAACTTCTGACTGGCACTGCCCCCTGCATCCTCATATCATCATTGTATGCCACCTGAAGTTTATGCATACTGTTTTTCTGTAGCATCTCTACAGGTGGGCAGTATAAATTAGAGTACATATACTTCAAAAAGTGCTATTTTAACTGAGCACATAGAGAACTTTCGAATAAGGATGTTAGCTTGTCGCATACAACAAAAGTCAGGGAAAGATAGTTTTATGTCTTCATTATTGCTAATGAATATAATGTTGCTGGGTTTTTTTTGCATTGGTGGTTGATAGTTGTGTTGACAACTCGACATCCAGTCCTATGTTCATTCAAAACCTTGAATAAATCATCCATATACACATTAAAAAGGCAAGGAGACAAAATGCTGCCTTGTCGCACACAACATAAAAGGGAGATAAAACATAAAATACATTTCCCCCACTTCACAGACATTATTTGAATCGGATTAGATTTTTAAAGGATTTAATGGTAAGATGATAGTATTGATGAAGACAAACTTGTTTTGAAAGCCAAACAGACCTGCCTTGTAGCCTACTTTAGTAACATTTTTATTGATGCCAAGGGTAAGAAGAAAACAAGAAAATCTGAACATTTTATTTTTGCTCAGCTGGAACTTTGTCAGGGTAACAATGCTTAACACTAACAATAGGCAACTCCCTCTGTTACCCCACCCCTTCAAGTGGCCACTATTGTCTTTTATTGTTATAGTAGCATATGTGTGAGGATACTCAAGAAAGGAACGAGGGGGTGGGTTTCACCTCGGGTGAGCACTCGTGTTAGTCACATGACCCATGGAGGAGTATCACACAGTTGGCAGTAAGGGAATTTGGATGGTTGGATGTGATCATGTTATATACAAGAGGAGCCCTCCTTTTCCCCACGACCTCTGTGACACTCACACTACCCTTTGACCTGTACATCCCGATCCCGAGCAGGTTTCAAAACGGGTCCAGTCAACCAGAGACTATGCAGTTAATGTGAATTATTCACACACGTTTTATTGCTCCCCCGAGAGGTCAAATCACCACCACTCCGACACACCCCAAAAAGAAAGAACAGGCCAAGTAACAGCTTCACCTGCCAAAAATGACATACAGCTGACTTATTTTTTGTCATCCCATAATTCTTACTATTATCAAATTATGGTTATAATTTCTGACATTTGGGGACCTTTGTAGATTAAATCAGGACTGAAACTCAAAGCCAGTGAGCTCCAAATTCATATCAACCCCATACGATTTTTTTCTAATGGATGACAACTTTTTAGGTGTTCTGCTTCCACTTAAAAGAATAAAATAGCTATGTGCTTGTTGTATCTAAGACAGCTGGTAGTAGCACGCCGCTTGGTGGCTAACATGCGCAATTACATGCTTGTGAAGACGCGAGAAACGCTCGTTATAAAGGGTAAAAAGAGTTCAAATGTGAATCTACTTTTTGAATTTTGGATGAACCACATGTATATTGTCCATAGAATATTGTGAATATCTATATATAGATTTTTTGTTAGTAATGTACTTAGTATAGTACCACAATCCATTGTTTTAACTGGGTAAAAAATCATTTTCCGTTTATACTTGGCTGAATTCAAATTTCATTCTCACGAAATGCCGAACTGTGTCCTTGGAGTTTTTTAAAGAAAAACAGAGGCAAAGAAAAAAAACACATGGCCCGTACGGGGATCGAACCCGCGACCTTGGCGTTATTAGCACCACGCTCTAACCAACTGAGCTAACCGGCCACTGTACACGTCGGTATGGTGTTTTACAACTTAAAACACACGTATGGCTGGGACGAGATGCTAAAACTAAAACAAAAAAAATCCCAGCTGCCATCTAGAAACATACATTATGCAGTACTCTCCTGTTCTATCGATTGCTTGAGCTAACACAGACGCCGCCAAATCCCAGAATGAACTGTTAAATTAAATTGAAATCAAATTAAATGTATGAAAACCACTAATACATAGAAAATACATTTTCAATGCGCCTGTAGTTTCCTCCAATAATGATCTTTTTTTCCACCCATCACCTCTAATAACCTCCAGCTGTGAACGTGCGTGGATTTACGCGCATATTACCCACAACGAAAAAAAATGACAGCAGGACATCCGTCCACTTTATTTTGTGCTTTATTACTTTTCACCCTCGGTTGCTGCAAAACGGGCACCGACGGCTCAACGTCTGCCGTATGGCGAAATCAATCAACTAAACCAGGCACCCCGAAATCCGAACCTGACCCAACCCACGTGAGCAAACCCACTCGTGTGTTACCAACTATTAAAAACACCGGTTTCGGCTTGACAAACCTTCCAGACGTCTCCGTGACTTGCTCCGCGTCCAACTTGCTCGTTCGGGTCAAGCCCTCTTTCTACGGCTTCAGCGCGGATGAGTCGGAGCTCCAACTGGGCCCTAGCTGCAGAAGCAACGGTATCCTGAGACCCTACGGAGACCTGCTCTTCAACTATCCCCTGACGGCGTGTGGCTCCCGGCAAGAGGTAGACCTATATGCATGCATATCCGTGGCCACTTTTTTTGTACTCAGAAATAACAACATATCCCTCCCATGACGGCAGTCGCAGCGCGACTTTATTGTCTACAAATTCACTCTCCATTATGAACCTTCAACCGGGAGGTTTCCAAGCGGAGCGTCTCGGATTGACGTCGACATTCAATGTCGTTATCAAAGGTATGAAGAGGTGACAAGAGTACTCATACTCGGTACTTAAGGAGAAATAAAGTGTAAAAAAAAAATAGGTAAAACAATGCAAGCCATTTAAAGTACCACATACACAAGGGAACTCAATGTGAAATCATTTATGAAAAAACAGCTAAAGACATTCAATTGCAAAACAAAGACTATTTTGTTATGAGAGCTTGACCTACATATATCTCATGCTCTTTTTTGCCAAGGTATGGGCATGTGTACCAATTGGCAGTCAAGCCCACCTGGACCAGCGCAGTTGTGCGTAAAACTCTAAGAGCCAATCCAAATGAGTTTCAAATCCATTTTATGGATGGTATGTCTAAATACAACTTTACATTATGTGCATCATATCACACTAAATAGTGTATCAAATTCAGATTCATGGAGCACTCCGATCAAAAATCAAGTGTTCCAGCTTGGTCAGAAGGTTAACGTCCAAGTCTCTGCTCCACATCTGCCCACTGGAAGGAAACTGTACATCAGCAGCTGCCACGCTTCACCGGACAGCGGCTCTTCATCATCCCATAAGTACACAATCATTAGCAATTTGGGGTATGGATTGTGTACAGCAGTTTATTATTCCCCCTTAGTGTTCCAATTGTGATGTCATGTTCATGCCATCCACAGTTGCATGCTGGACAGTAAGCGAGACCCTGGAGGGGCTTCCCAGTTCATCTCCCGTGATCACGGAACCCTGAGATTCTCTTTCAAAGCCTTCCAGTTCATTTTTGACCCAGAGAGTGAGGTAAGAATCAGCAGCCATGTCCTTAAGTCAAAAGTGACTCATGTCTGTGTTTAGATCAGCCTTCACTGTCAACTATTTGCTACATCAAAAGAGCCAGGTCCAGCGCAGAAATCATGCACATACAAAGAAGATAGGTGAGACTGAATTCTAAATCAATTTATTCTTCTCCAAGTGGATGGGGTTTATTTTTGATCATCTTTTGTAAGGTGGAAGGCCCTTTTGGGAGATGACTCCATTTGCAAGTGCTGTGATTCTCAGTGTGTGAGCTCCAAGTCAAAGAGAACAAGAATGGAAGGTACTCAAGTTATTGTTCTCTTGTGAATGTTTTTAAGCCACACGTTTGTTATTTTACAAAGGTTCCGTCAGAAGTGGCTTGATGGTTTCCGATCAGCCGCTTGTTGCAGAGGAAGGCTTCCTGCGTGTCAGAAGACTGAACAGTCCCATACGTGATGTGCTCAGGGATGACATCTCATGGCAAAATGAAGACATACTCGAAATTGATGGCAAAGAAGAAAAAGACAGTAAGCAAGATTATGGAAGACAAAGTGTGATTGTAGGAGAAAAGATAAGACATGACACGATTGCCTTTCCGAGTCAAAAGCCTGAAGAGAGAAGTTCGAGAGAGTTCACAGAGGATGGATCTGGAGATACATTGGAAGGAAGAGATACCAAACTGGTATTCCAAGAAGATAAAATAAAAGCGGTAAAGATGAAACACAGTTTAGCATCACAAGTCACTCTGCAAAGTGATGCACCACAACCTGATTCCAAAGGTGATAAAGAAAACCAGAATCGCTCGAATGGGACTGAAGGGACAAGAACGAAATCCTCTGACGTCCACGATGAGCTGGTAAATGATGAAGAGCCGACTTGGTATTTTACATGGACATAATTTGAATTTCATCAATCATTACACTCTGCCACCTCAATAAATTTGACAAATACAACAGCAGCAATGAAGTGTGTCCATAAATCTTTATTTTTTTTTTCCCTTTCATAAATGATTTATTTCATTAGTCTTTTAAAGTCTGAGGGGAAAGTTTCAAAGCAGAATGATTCCACTATCTGAGACATAACAGCAGCAGAAATTGTGCTCTAAATAAGGAATTTCGGTATTACTTGACAAGGATTATTAACTGACCCAGAATTACACAAAGGGTCATGCACACAGGATACCTGAAATTAAAGGATAACCTTGTAAATTGTTGCGCAGAGAACAAATATAAGTGATTTATATTAGAGATTGACACAAGTTTGTAAAGAGGTCTGAGGGGACTCTTTTTGAAAAAATAACTTATTTGTTATCTTAATGTGTTAGGAAACATCTTTGGTAAATTACTGAATTTATCGATATTAGCTGTATTTACAGAAATATGCCCCCGTGAAGTCCCAATGTCAGAATTCTGACAAGCACTGATTCAGCAGGACACAAATATTACAAACAGTCAAGGGCAGGATATTTCAATGTTTTGCACCAGTAAAGCTCAGAACACCACGTGGCGCGGAAAACGTACTGTATCTACAAAACTGTTGAATGTGCACACAACCCACACCATTTGCATCAAAGTGCCCCCCCATCTTAGTAATAAAAATCCATCTCGTCTTCAGTGTGAAAAGGTTCATGTCCCTCCTTCTTCAGCAATATCTGCCTCGGCACCATTTGATTTCTCTGCTGCATCTGAAGATGAGAACAGAAGTTGTTTTGTGTTTAAATTTTGATCAATGTGCTGCTTTGGGCACTGAGGTGACAGTCAGATATAAGTGTCTGATGCTGCCCCCGCGTGGCCAAAGCGGGAACACCAGAAAGAGCGTCTCGATGGACATTCAATTGATGCAGTGTGACAAAAATAGTATAATTAATTTTGATTCTGTATGTTTTAATAAAGTACAAAATTTGGAGTTAAATTTTTCCTCAAATTAGACATCTCATTATTATTTTTTTAAGGGAGATATTTGAGATACAAATATTTCAATTTACAAGTAAGGTCGGGGAATAAATTAAACTCATACCTCAAGGCATCAATGTACTCACCGTAATTAATCCTTCTAAAATATTTGGCATTGATTATGGTTGCCCTATTCCAACTCGACTCACATAAATTCAGATACAAAAAAAAAAAAAAAAGATAATTTTCTTACCCCCGATGCTGTCGGACTGTGCTGGCTGTCCCGCAGTCTGCTCCATTCCATCGCCGTTCTCCACATCTGTGGACTTTGTTTTGGGTTTCTTTGCAACCGGTGGTGGCATCTTGACATTCTTTGTCAACTCGACTTCCTTGACCATCTTGGTAGAAATGTTTTGGGCTTTCGGTAAGGGAGCCTTGGTGTCTAGCCCCACCCTCTTGTTCTTCGAGAATATGAAGCTTGCTGTGCTGGTTGGAGACTGACAGGGATCTTTTGGGGATGTAGGGGACTGCAAGCTGAGGCGAAGTGCGGGGCTGTCTTTTGATCTGGCAGCTGTCCGCATGCGGATGACCTCCTGGAGGTTCATGGAGGGGGGAGGAGAGGTGATTGTTGCCGGAGACTTGAGGGCTGCCGGTGATGGTGCAGGTGGAGGGGGAGCAACAACAACAGGTTCGGGCAACGCTGGTACGGAGGTGATGTCAGCAGGTGAAGATGTGGACGTAGGCGAGGATAAGATCAAAGATCTTCTAATGGGCTTCTGTGGGGCCTCGTTATTAGCTTGGGTGGATGGGACGAGGTTGTTGGGTTGTTGGATCGTCTTTACGTCTTGAGCTTGCTCCTGAGCTGCAGGAGGTTGGGGGCTAATGTTAACAGACCGCAGCTTGACCATCTGAAGAAGGGAAGGGGTAACCACAGAGATGGATTCCTCATGAACATTACCAGAAGAAAGTTCAGGGCTTTTGTTTTCTGCACTTGCAGTGTTTGTCTGGTGCAAAAGCAAAACGTCTTCAGCTTGAGCTTGCTCCTGAGCTTCAGGAGGTTGGGGGCTGCTGTTAACAGACCGCAGCTTGACCATCTGAAGAAGGGAAGGGGTAACCACAGGGATGGATTCCTCATGAACATTACCAGAAGAAAGTTCAGGGCTTTTGTTTTCTGCACTTGCAGTGTTTGTCTGGTGCAAAAGCAAAACGTCTTCAGCTTGAGCTTGCTCCTGAGCTTCAGGAGGTTGGGGGCTGCTGTTAACAGACCGCAGCTTGACCATCTGAAGAAGGGAAGGGGTAACCACAGGGATGGGTTCCTCACGAACATTATCAGAAGAAAGTTCAGGGCTTTTGTTTTCTGTGCTTGCTGTATTTGTTTGGTGCAAAAGAGTAACAAGACCCTCAACAGGAAGAGGTGGCGGCGCAGGTGGAGATGGCCGCGGTTCCTCAGGCCTCTCTGGTAAATTTGAAATGGCGGCCTCAGTGTTTGGGACTTCAATCGCAGTTGAAGGGAGAAGTTCTATGGTTGGCGGAGGTGGAATACTTTGAGGGGGAGTAAGAATACCCTGACATGAAATCAGCTGACTTTGAGATTCAGATGAGATGCTCTCTTGTTGAAGGATGACCTCTGAGCCCGACTTCAGGGATTGACTTGGGGGTGGCGGTGGAATGCTTTCTGGTGGATACAGTTTGGAAGACCGGGTTTCTTCTCCCTGTGAATTCTTTTCTTGAGAAGATACTCTAACAGTCTCTTCAGAACATGGTGCTGGTTCTGGAGGCACGTGCGCTGGAGGATCTTCTTTGACAGTGACCAAAGGTGGAGGCACGTGTTTTGTTATCAGAGAAGGCAGTACTTGAACCGGTCGTGAGACAGACTCTGACGGAACTACTTCTGGGGGCGGTGGAGAAACCTTTTGAATTATCGAAGAGACCTCTTGATGTGTAGAAGTAATGACTTCTGTCATTCTCAGAGGGCTGGCAGCTGGAATTGGTGGAGGCGGGGCTGCATACGCTGGTGGAGGGGGGATATTCAAGGGAGGTCCAGGTGCTACGGAATTTTGTGGTTCAAGCTCCGTGGTCACAATAATTGTCGGGGCAGGTACGGACCTCGTTGGAAGGAACCCCACGGCACTAACTAAGGGTGGCGGTGGAGGAGGGAAATCTACCTCATCAGGTACGCTGAGAACTTGTATTATTGGTGGAGGTGGTGGCGGCCATGATGACTCCGGGGACGTCGGATTCTGTTTGCCGGGGGGCTCTGGGGGGAAGTGTGCAGGAGGAGGAGAAGGGGACGGGCTCGTGCGTGTTAATGAAATGCCATGTTTGATATCTACTTTAGTATGATTACCCACACCGCTCCTCATCGCCAACCGTTCCTCCCTTTTCTCGACAGCTTTCACTAACATTCCATTCAATACGTCACTTACGCGTACCTTTTCGTCACTGGCTTCCACTTTGCCGTTTCCTTCTAAATCTACATTCTGAATCAGTCTTTCATTGCTGATTTTGTGAACCTCGTTCACATTCAAAAGTGCACTTTCTTGAACTTTCTGCGTTCCTACCTCAGTTCCTTTCGTAGACTCCACGGTTGCAATGGGATTTTTTAATTTTCTTTCTCCGTTTGAACTTTTCACAGAGCCCTCTGCGGACACAGTTGCAGAGGACCTCCTCCTGTCTTTCGGATTCTTTTTTATGATGGCATAGACGTTGTCTGGGGCTGGGGGTCCCAGAAGCAACTCGAAGGTGCGTTTGCTATGAGCCCAAACTTCTGGAGGAGGGGCTGGAGGTGCATGGACTTTAGGGTGTGGAGGGATGTCAAAGAGTTCTCTCAAGGTCCTTACAGAGGGGCTGACACTTTCACAATCTGTTTCTTCTATTTGAGACTTTGATTCCTTGGAGGATTTGGTGTTTTCAGTAGTTTCCAAATGTGTGAGGGGCGATGAAGAGGAGGCACCAGGAAATAACCTTTGAAGCTTTGCCAGAATTCCTCTTTTGTTTTTTGGTGAAGAACTGTAAGGCTGAAGTTGTGGGGATGTACAGTCTTGGCTGGAGTAGCCACTGGACGGGGAGGTTATTTTGCTCACTTTATTTTCCTGTGGTGGTTCCCACTTTTCTTGTGAAGAAGAAACTGTTTTGTCCACCTTGGCTGAGTCACCAGCCATTGGTGATTTTCCCATGCGAAATATGACCGAGCCGGTTGAATCTTCTAGAGAGCTGGTGTCTCCGTTGTAGCCGGGGCTTTCGACGGCCCTGACAGGAGAAGTCTTGGGCTCATCAGTTCCCCCGCTTAAAGCTGAGCCGCTTTGATGAGAAGACTCCTTTGAAATGACCACCACCTCTGCTAAATCTCGTGACCGCCGTTTCATCTTGTTGTGCAGAGAATAGGAGCGGCTCGGCGGGGGAGGCGCCCGTTTGGATTTCATAACAGAGAGGCTGCGTGCAAAGGGCCCCTCCTGCTTAGCGCCACGTTCCTTATTGATGAGCTTGCCGTTGACAGTGATTATGGTGGCATCTCTGTCTTGTGAGGTCTCCTTTCTAGAGATGTTCCCGCTGGAGATGGTTGACGAATCCGACACCAAAGTCTCAGAAGACTCAGAGTGGCTCCAACCAGAAGCGTCTGACAGGTTGTAGGGGTTGTGACGGCAGGTTGAGCTGATTTTGGAGATTCTTGAGGTACGGGATGGGGAAGGGCTGGGCAGATAAAGGCTGCTCTTGCTGACAGTGCGGAGGCTATTGCGGCTTTGGCCTCGGCTGATCTCCACCACCTCAATAGATGGCGGCAACACGGCATTGGGAATGATTTTGGACATGTAAGCAGCCTGAGGGGAGATGGACATGACCGGGGAGGGCATCTCTTCTTGGCTGTTGGCAGTGGTCATCGAGGCAACGGCTAACGACCGAGGCCTCTGCCCATCCAACAAGTCAGGACCCAGTCGGCGCAGCAAGGCCAGGTCATCCAAATGAGCAGAACAAATCTGTTCATCTTGGTCCTCGCTGATGACATTTTGATCGGACTCCGATCCTTCTGGATGCTCACTGTCACTCTTGTTGTTGAAATGCTCATCCTGGTTTAACTTGAAAGACATCGCACGGCCAACTCTGTCCAAACCTGACGGAAGGAAAATTCATTAACATAATAACAAACATTAACACAAACAACGGCTTCTGATAACCGATACACAGTTGAATGTTTTTGGGAGTTGTGTTGACTCGGGGTTCCTGCCTCACATACCGTATTTTCCATACTATAAGGCGCACCTTCAATGAATGGCCCATTTTAAAACTTTGTCCATATATAAGGTGCACCAGATTATAAGGCGCACCTTCAATGAATGGCCCATTTTAAAACTTTGTCCATATATAAGATTTATACATTTGGCACGCGGGCCAGACTTTGGACACGCCTGCTGTAGTGGCTCAATATTGGTCCATATATAAGGCGCACCTGATTTATAAGGCCGGCTTTTGAGAAAATTTGAGGTTTTTAGGTGCACCTTATAGTGCGTAAAATACGGTACTCTCTTCAAAGTCTGGAACGTTTGAGAACACGTTGCCTCTCCCCTAGTCGTAATAGCCTCGCTCTGCCCCGGTCATCATGATAACGAAAGCCTTGCTGAACAGAGTGAGCCATGCATCATTTGCATGAGCCATAACTACACCTCCATAAAGACGTGGGCGGACTGTACAGTAGGTGCTCTACCCATTTATCTTGTTTTGAATCAAAGTGGAAAATAATCCCGCCTTTAAATGTTTTGTACCTATGTGAATCATATCACGGTACTTCGTATGTGAAATACGCTATAAATAAAGCTGCCTTGCCTCAAAATCAGATATGATTTTCCGTGATGAATTACAAACATACCAAGTTGTTGTTGAACATGCCGAGGGATGCTTCCCACAGTCTTCCTGTGTCGTCTTCGTGTCCGGCCTTTTTCTGACGGCTTCCCAGAATTTAAAGGCCTGAAAGTTGATCCTGTTCAAACAGAAAGAGGCAAGAAAAGTCTCTTAAGTGTGCCCCTCACCAACTTTATGATCAAAATCATCACTGTTTTTCCAGAAGTTCCAGAAGTTGTATATTGTGGTTTATTTTGCAGTTACCTTGCCTGGTGAGACCAGAGCGGGAGGATCTTGTGGACGCAGACGATCGCATAGAAGCAACAGAAGATGCGTCAGGAATGGTGCTGTCAGTCGTGAAGCCTCCACCTTCCCCATCTGTCTGGGCTGTCATTGTCGACTGACAGGGCATAATATAAAATCTTCAGAAACTAGATTTAGCCTAGAAATTATGAAATCTAAATTGCAATGTCACTTACAGTTGTGCTTTCGTTATCTCGGAAGTCCACTCCAGCATTGTTATCTGGGAAAAGAGTAACAGTTTTCGGAATAATAAGGCATCAGATTTATAAAGCGCTTTTCTAGATACTCAAAAAGGCTTCACTGTGGATACATTTTTCATGCACTCACATATTCACACTCTGGTGGTAGCAAACTATGTCCAACCACTACCAAACAGTGTCACCTTTTGAAGCAGAGTTATGGCATGCAGCACCTCTTACCTTCCTGTTGCATCATTTTCAAGCCTTCCAGAGCCTCAGTGTGAAGGTCCTCAAGGTACTTGGGCCTGCTGGCCTCGATGAACACGTTCTCCTGGAGCAGCGGAGGAGGCGGGGTCTTTTCATCATGCAGATTTAGCACAGCTTGACAGAGAGAGAACAAGAAAGCAAGGGGTGATGGTTAGCATTGTTAATCTAACAGATTAGCTGCCCATATGGACCCCAAAGAAGGAAATTATGTTGTTACTATTTAAACCCAAACAACTAAATGTTATAAGCACACAACAGAAAGAATTATCTGAGCCATTAAACCTTTGTTTCACACAGGATTAAACTTTGCCTTTGACAAAGGTGGATTATCAAATAAAAAATCTACTTTCCTGCAATTAATGATGGGATTTACACATATTTCTGGACTAGATTTAATCTCATTAGACACTGAAAAGGGAATTCATTAAACTGTCACATGTATAAAAATCTATTTTTGCTCAGGTAATTCAGCAATGACATAAGAACCATGGATTCAATCCAGAAAAAAAAAAAAAAAAAATCTGATTTGAGATACAAATGACTTTCGGTCACATGTGAAGTTCAAACATAAAAACCTGAAGAACCACTTTGAATGGCTAATGAATGTGTCGCATTCTCACACTCGGATCACAGCTGCTTTCCATGTTACTGCACAGACACAACCACTTGCACAGTGATGTAATTCTGGTGAGACCTGCTAAGACACTTTTATGTCATGCTGACAGCCGCTCTACATTTAGCCACCTACTATCTTCAATTTGACCCACAGTCACTGTTAAGCCATGCTGGAATTAGCCTCACTTGCCACATGCTTAACTGTTAACTTCCATAACTATTTTGTAACAGCATTCCATGAGGACTATACATTTTTTATAAACAATGTACCTTTCTCTCGTGCCGCATGTATACATCAGTTACCGGGTCAAAATGTGGAAATTGACAAGTGTCATCCACAGTGAAGCTCATTTTCATGAAGCAGTCCTGCTCTCATCACATAAAGCAATCTTATTATTAAAAGGATAATAATCCATGTGTTGCCTTCACATACCTTTCTTCCTGACTGTAGGAAAGCAGTAGAAATTAAAACTGAGGTCATTAGTCAAAAGCACCACCATGACTTCTTTTAGAATCCAAGTCAATGATCCAAAAGTGAAACAAAATGAATGAAATGTCTTAAACTAAATAAAATTTTTAAAAATCCACATTCACTGTAAACAGACAAAATGATTATCTGTGTTGTTGCTGAAAAGTTGTTTTTGTCCATTCCATTCAAAGAGGAGAATGTCCCAACCGCTAATGGACAATCAGAGCTCAGGCGTTAATCCTGTGCAGCCTAATTCCTGCCATCCCTCTTGCTGCCCATCTGCAAACACCCTGATTGGTCAATGGGGATCAAACATTGCTCATACATGTAAACAAAGAAAGAAAACTTGTTTTCAGGGAGTTGTTGAACAACAGATACTGAATGGAGTTCCCCCAATTTAAAACAATGTCATTGTAAAAACCTGAAGTTTCCTCACGAGTTCTTATCCACAAGGGGGAGCATGTACACTGAGGAAATGAATCCCTAAACCGAGATTAAAAACATGTTTCAAAAGAGGCCTGAAGCTCCACAGCACATGGTCACGCATGTGAAACGTGTTCCTGTAGTCTTGGGACAAATTTGTTTAAGATGTAATAATGTACACAGGCAGCAATAGGAAACCATTTTATTTGTATTCTACTCAGTAAAAACCCTGATAATGAGTTGACGGATTTAATTTGTGACTTTATTCAGTTATTTTCTATTTACCTCTTCAGTAATCTATTGTAGACTTTCTGAGCCGGTGCAAAAAGTTCTCATGCTTGTCTAAAATAAAAAGCAGTTCATAGAAAAGCAGAATTAAATTGTACCTGATAAATAGGGAAAAACAAATAAACGAAGAAAATTAGCTGCATAGTGGCACACATAGTATATATAGAGTGGGTTGATATGGATACACAGTGAGACAAGAGTGTTTAGTTACCATGACTGAACACGCTTGACAGGACAGGCATGGGCGGGGTGCGACTGGCAGTTAATGAGGAGCTTCCTTAACTATCACTGGTTAGACTCAAATATGTGTGCATATTAATCACTGACCTCTTAAAAGCACCATCTGTCCGTGGTGGATTGACAGTATTACCAGGCTGGAAGTGATTATGAATCAAATCCGGGCTGATGTTTACATCTTGGATTTGAATAAACTTCCTAAATCCACTGGACATGATCCCGTGTAACCAGTCAATTCAAATTCCAGAGATCAGCCTCCAGAAAGGCAAAAACATTGTGTGACAGATAATCTGTTTATGGGAATATGATTACATTCAAGAGACATACTGTTGATAATTATTCTCTTTCTATTTGGAAAAAGAAAACAGGGTTTCAAAATTATGTAAATAAATGAATTGATGGTCATAACATTAGGTACACCACATACTGTAGAATGTTCCATATATTTATGATACGGGAGATTTTGACAGTGTAGCTAATGAAGTTGTTTGTTTACATTAAATTTTAAAACTTTCCTTTTCATTGATAGTGAATGACAAAAGCATCGTCCACTTGAACTTGGTCACAATAATACAGTCATTTAATACGGGTCATACTTGTTACACTACAAGGTCGATTTTACCCACCTGATGGTCTGCTGTATAAGAACTTTCCTAGCATTTTTTAATCAATTTGTTCAAATTATTGTTGACTTTGAAAAAAATCAAATTGACCTTTGCTACAAATCAGCCTGACATATGAAAACACTTTTTAGACCTGCACAGTACTTACAATGACACCATAATGACTTGTTAAACCTACTGTTGACAAGTGGGGATTATATTTGTTGCTGCTACATAGGGGGATGTCTGACATTATACTATATGCACCACTAGAAAAGTTTGATGCAAATGAATACCACCAAAATAGTAAAAAAAAGTAGCATTTTGAACTGTTTGTAAATGTGATACGACTTTTTCAACAACTGCTTCATGCACATAGTCTCTATACCTCAAAGACCCTGCCCTATAACCTTTCCCTTTCAGTTCTGAGACCCGCTGGCTTTTAAATATTTTTGTGAACCAGAGACAACCCCCCCGAGGCCTGAACACAACCACAGTGGCAAACATGAATGGCCCACTGACTGACTGTATTAATGATTAAAAGATTTGCACTCATGACATCAATAGCTACACCAGTGACATTCTATTAAAATCCAAAATACAGTTACAGTATTCCTAAAATGTTATGGTTGAAAAAATAATTGGTTAGTTGATTTGCAGTTAATATATTTAATAATCAACATCTCCATTGAGTATGATGCATTTTAGTGTATTTTTCATGGATTTATTCTATTTTTCAGGGTCCAAGAGTTATGTGGACACTTAAACCATCCATCAACCATTTTTAGATAAACAGTGTTGTCGAAAAGGTCTGTCAGGGCCGTCCCCACACAAGGCCATTCAAACCGCGCCAGACTTGGCGGCCATTCCACCTCCCTTCTCCTGTCCTTCACCCCATGCACACTGTTTTTTTAAGCATTCAGAATTCATCTCATTTTGCCATTGCACTATACAATCCAATTGGGAAAGGTGACTGTTGCCTTATATGATGTGCATGCCATTGACCAAGCCTGTTGTGGCCTATTACAGATGCTAAATTATTGTGTGTTTTATTATAAGTCAATCCTTTCACAGAAGTCATGTTCCAAAACTTAAGGACTTGATAGTATAATCAAACATCAGCAAGTAACCAGAGTCCAATAAAAACTGTGCAGGAGAATGGAAACTATTTAAGCCCTCTGCTGTGTATGTAAGTAGCTTTACAGACTCTTACTGTATATGCAATAAAATGGGTGTGATGTTAGAATGCTGTGTCTCGCTATAATGGAGTCGAGACATGTTTAAGTAAGACTGAGTCATTGGAATATCAGAAGAGTGTGAGATTATCGCAGTGGGTTCCTGACCTTGAGAAACTTCTGTGTGCTAGGAGTGGAAACAACCGGCACCTTTGTTTTACTGAAACCTTTTGTACTAGTGTGCCAAGTTATCATCCATCCTCTGAATTCCAACTCCTAAATCTTGTGTCTTAGTGTTCAAAAGCACTCTGCATTTATTAGTGAGTCACAAAACACACTTATCCGTCTTTGTGTGTACTTGCTACACCGCACCGTCAAGCATTCTCCTTTATTGACAATAGTTACACTGTAGCATATTTTGCAAGTGAACCGTGTGTGATGTCATCAATGGAGGCCAGCCAGCCGTCTTTTTAGCTAACAACAGACAACAAACATTTGTAGACTGCAGTGAAAATATAACAGAATAAAAGGAAGTTGGAAATTGTAACGATTTGGGTGTGGTCACTACCCCATGCAAAATAAAAGGCCCATGGATATATGCAAAAGTTAGTTGCCATGTATATGTATCATTTACTTTCAGACAAGCTAAAGAACCTCTCATTACATCATCAAGCATCATCACAGCACACGTTGCGAACCATCTTGTCTTTTAAAGACTGACTTGAACCTGTACTCAAAGGACAACGCCTCCCTGAAGCCAGTGCATACTAAAAATGTTTTCAATCACTTTCCATAATGAAAGGAGTGCGCCAAACCAGTTTGTCCTTATCGTTATTGCGTCATCGTCACAAAGACAACAATGACAAGGTAGTTTGGGAACCATCAGTGTGATAATAGTTGTTTATGATGGGGAAATAGTCACGTTGGAACAGATCATTAGCATTATTTGTTTAGCACAAGCCTGTCATTTTATTGGGGCTTTGGAAAATAGTGCTACATAAATTCTGTCTAGCAACAAATGACCGTAAAAACGTGTGACCAGGAAAAAAACATCTGAGCAATTTTGTAGATAAATATTGCGCCTAAAATGTATTATTTTTTTCGATGATTAAGTTTAATTCATCGTGTAAAAAGTTTTTTGTTGGTGTTTTTCTACTGTTGTCTGTATAAGTGTTGACACTGCACAACCTTTTCACCCGAAACTTCATTTGGCAATCAAACCAGAAAACTTGCGTACCAACTTGCTTCTTGGTGGTAAAAGGGTAAAAAAATTTGAAAGATGACATCATAATCCCTCTACGTTTTCTGCTGCACAAATGCCTCTTCTTTCACTTCCCCAAATAAAGTCAGTATGATTCATTTCCTTGCCCGCCATCTCACAGCTAAAAATGCCGCTATTTTTACACAAAGCTGACGTTGGAACTGAACAACCCGTGTTTGGGACGGTAGCAACGACAGCACACCTTTGCACAACCTGGCAATCTATGGCAATCCACCCAATCGCACAAAGGCTCCTCAAATCCTCCCTCCTCGGACAAATAGTTTTGTAAAGGTCAGGCATGTGAGGAATCTTAGAATGAGCCTTTTGGAGAAAGCAGGTGACCTGCTTATATCTCAGGAGTGTATAACCGCAACTCAAACCGTGCTTGCGCCTAAATGATATTTAAACATAGCTTATATCAATTTGACTAGTGGGAGTGCTTTAATGTGTACTCAGAATCAGTACACTTCCCCATCTTTGACACACTTAGAGAAGAAAAACTTGTTTGCTCAACATGGTTCATGCACATATATTATAGTTGCTGTAAGAAAAATGCTCGTATATGTACATATGTAATTGATGTGATGACAGAAACAAACACAATTAAAAATGAATCTCTTTCAAAAAAGTCAACAGCACACTCCATGTGCAGCGTACAATTATATAATTCATGCAATTGCTCCTCTTATTAATAAAACCTTGCACACCCCACCTTGCACAAAATAAATAAACTGAGCAACTAGATCTAGAAGTGCTTACTTTTTGAAATACACAATGTTGATTACAAGGAAAAACGATGCAGAATGACACTAAAAGATCCAAAAGGTCAGAGGTTATCACTTCAATCCATCCACTGTGCTGTTCAAATTCCATCTGCCTTGTTTAAAGAAAAAAAACATTCCTAAACGAGGTGAAGGGTCAGACAAACTTTACCATCTCAATCAGGGGTCACAAACGCGTGTGACACGACAAGCTGCCAGAAGCACAACATGGAGGGTTACTTGTTTGACTTAACCTTTCTAAATAAGTTGATACATTTGTGTAATTGTATTGTTATAGTATACAGAAAATGCGTCATTTAAAAGACAAACCTTTATAATGAACCAAGTGAGGTCCTTGGTTTTACTCATCTTATTTTGTTCGTTGGAGTTCTAATTGTAACATTCAGGTTGTAATCAGCACAATTCTTAGATATTGCTATAGTCGCCACATTGTGATCCTTGGTGGGTGCCAGTTTCTCAAAGAGGAGGAATGGTGAGGTCAGGAAAAACAAAACCTCTTGTTCCCTCATCAATGTAACAGTGCTTGGCATAGCTTTTTTAATGAACTGGCCGTGTGCCAGGCATTGAGTGACCAGGAGGCCCCTTTCTGGCATCAGTACTCATCATCATCATAGTGGAGGGATCTAATTCTCTGAGCCAGTGTGTTTCACTCTAACGGGTCCTGCACCTAAAATGTGTTACTTACAGAAAACACAAGGAGAGGAGTTTGCATTGCTTGCTGCCAATAGGAACCATTTGTATACAAACTGTTCATTGCTGAGGGTTGCAGAACTCCACAGAGGCATCATGGTGCAATGATCATAAATGAAACTGTAATTATTATTATTATTATTGTTATTATGTAGTAATTATACTATATTATTAATATTATATTAATATTATTAATATTAATATTATTTATATTAATATTATATTATATTTCTCAATGTCGTATGTGGAAATTGTGCAGACAGAAATAAACATGGCCCTGCTTACGTGTTAACGTACAAGCTGTCTTTGCAAAACGATATCTTCTTATCAGCGGCTTAGTTTACTTTCTCTTACAAAACTGAGCTTTTTGTTGCAGTCGCAATGAACCGCATGGGGCACTATGGACTGCAAAAGTTGCGCAACAAATGTCTGCACGCATCAGACACTTCATTAGGTACATATAAACTAAAAGGAACTAATGCGACAGCTCTATCAACAACCTTTTTACAAAGATAACACGCCTGAGAAAATAAAACAACGAGCCGCATCGTCTAGGTTTCCGTTATGGATTCAAATAGTTATGTCTGGACATGTGTTCTGATTTAACAGTTGTGGAAGTGAAACATCTGTGCGAGCTGACATTATTTTGGGCTCTGCGGAAATCCCCTGACACCTAACATACTAGGTTTTGGGTTCACACTTTGAGAAGTAGCAGTGAGCATAACAGACAGACTCTCTCTCGTCTGGAAAGTAATCATCCAAAACAATAAGAGTGCTTGCTGCCAGAACAACATGAACAAAAAAAAAAAGAAAAAACAGTCCAAAGCAAAGCAGTACTTTTGTGTTTTTTTGCAAGAGCCGCCTCATTTGCAAAAAGCACTGCTCTCGTGTGCCTGATGTTTCTTTTTTGATTGTACCTGTGACAAAGACGTTTGAGTAATGGCCATGTTAAATTTAGCATAGACGAAAGTATGCCATTTTCCAGTTGACAAAACGGAATGCACAGACTATGAAAAGAAAACTGGTTTGGAGTTGTGGAGCCGGCATGTGCAAGCTCAGACAAGAACTTCTGCACACACCTCTGGGAAAAGTCACTTTTTTGCAGGTGAGTGTGAATTTTTTTTTTCTTTTTTTTTGCTGTTTAAAGTCTGTGTTTTTAGACCGCCTTCATACGAGAGTGTGAGTGTACCCTCACGTCTGAAAAAGCCCTGATTCACAGAGTCTGAGAGCAACACTTGGCGGTGTAACACGAATACCGGGTAAGGCGGTGATTGTATCACAAAATGGGATTGAGCAAAGAAAGCAAACCTAAAGGTTAGCAGGTGAGCAGGAAGCTAGTCTGCTCAAACAGCACTTCAGTGAACAAACATGTATGCCTGGGGCGAAGGAGCGAGTCATTTCACTGGTTTGCAACAACCTATTGAAAATGTTGTGGTAAGACATTTGTGTTATTTTGTATCATTACAATATTTCAGATCAAGTCATATTTGTGCATAAAACCGTTTCCTTATTTGACGCAATACAAAGATATTCAAAACTAACTGGTGATGATTTCCCAATACTGGCACAGGTAGCTATTAAATTTTGCATGACTGAGGTACATAACCGGAACATGAACAAATCATCAGCCCAATTTGAAAGGTGTGAAGGAGAACTTGCAAATGTATATTTTATCCTTGATCTTGAACTTGAGACTTAAAAACAACAGAAAAATGGCTGACTACAATCGAATGGTTATTGGACAACTGTCAAGGCTGTATTTGCAGAGTTTTGCTTTTTCTGTGGTTTGCTGTTGAAGGAAAAGCCTCAACAAGGGGATATAAAAAGAAAAAGAAAAATAGAATATACTCCAGTTACATGGAGGAACTTATTGTCAACAGAAAATACTTGGTATCCTTTTTGCTACTGTAGTGGGCTGATGTCAAACCCAAGGCCCAGGGGCCAGTTGCGGCCCAGCATATAATTTTATTTGGCCCGTGAAAACATTTTAAATTGTCATGTATAATAAATAATGTTGAGGGGTTTTTTTTGGGTTACCGTTATTGCAGTAACTTGATCAACAGTTCAGCAAATGACTCTTCTTGACTTTGGATTTCAAAGATCTATCAATTTGTTGTGTATTATGTAATAATATGATGAAACATTTGGGTTAAATCCGGCGGAAGCCGTAACCCCAAAGTGGGCCGCGACAAAAATGAGTTTGACGCTCGAGTGACTTAAATGACTCACGTGAAACAGATCTGCGAAATGAATTACATTGCACCATTGTCATCTTGTATTGTTTGCATATACAAAAAGTCAGCTTACGTCTCAGAACAAATTGTATTCTACTTTGTTAACTTTATTTTGTTACAGCAAAAGTCAAATGCATGAAGAAAACTTGCAGCTGTAGCAAAAAAAGAAAACTACAGGGTCGCGAGGGCTTCTTACCATGACTGTTTCCTTGGATCGGAGTCTGTCTTCCTGACTTGTGTCGTCCCTTGTTCCCACTGTGATGTGAAGCCACGTGTCCATCCAAAGCCAAGTCCAACGCAGGGCCGAGACCTGGGTTCTGCCCATTAGAGTCGAGATCCTTCCTTTTTTTGCCCTTTAGCCAGCCCAAGGCCCGGCCCAGGGAGCGACTGCGCTTTTTCCTCCCCTTTTTATGATGCTTCTCTTGGGCAAAGATCTCAACCACATCGTGGGGAATCAGCTCCCCAAAGCCCAGCGAGTCGCGGTTGGACATCCCACCACTTGCTGGATTTGAGCCCTGGAACGGACACACACACAAAAATAATAGGTTTGTTAACAATGCTCGTGTTATTCCTCAGTGTCTGGTTGGTAGGTTTTAAAGATTCACTGGATATGCAACAAAAGTAGAGTGACATTGACGGATTATCAGCGATAAACAAGTTTGAAACCTCGGGTCCATTTGTGTGCCTGAGTTGTGTTTGTGCTACTTTGTGGGCACGACTCACTGAGGCGGCCACACGGCAGCCAAACTTGGTCCCCTGTCCAGCCTCTAAACCAAACTTCACAGTTTTGCAAAGAAAGACCTGGCACCGCTCCCTTCATTCCTCAACATGGAGTCATAACTCACAAAGCCGCACCCCACAGCGCACACACAGCGCACACTACTACACACAGGCACAATTACACACAACCAAGCTTAAAGCAGGAAAATAAACAATCCCTGTTGTCCATCAACGTTCGTATCAGGGACGTTTCCATGTTATTTAAAATCACCTCGGCCGTTTCATCTTTGGTCATGATCTCATCACCATCCTTTATCCTCCTCCACTTCACCTGGATTTAACTACTACTCCCTCCTGGGACTCTGCAGCATTTACTGGGCGTCTTCCAGCCGCATACTTTATTGGATATTTATCTCCCGCTCACAGGATAAAAGTAAGAATGTGCTTCCACAATGACAGCAGTAAGATCAAGTAAATAAGTGAGGAAGTAAAATCTGACAAAGGTTGGGTAAGAAAGAATCATAAATCTTGGCTTGATTTGTCAAGATCAGTTGCTCAATGTTGTTGGCTCATGCTATGCAGTTAAGCATGCTAACCAGCCCCCCCTCGAAACTAATTTCAGCATACTGAACTGAACAATATAACGGGGGTGCGGTGGGGGGCATACTTGTGTCCTTCAGCGTGAATCACACTGAAAGAAAACATTTCCAAATAAACCCCGGTTGTCAAAGCAGACATGCAGAATAAACAGAAGAACCCATTTGGATGCAACATGAGGAACATTTTGGGCAAATTAACATTTTAGCAATCACATCTTGCCAAACGTCAGTGAGGGAAATTCATGGGAACTAGAAAATATGCCTCTAAATGCCATAAAAGTTAAATGTGGGTCTGGCCTCTCGGTAAAAGGGTGATCCACATAAAATATGCACACAGCAATGCATGCAGCGCTTAGGTTGTTTGGGGGTTGCCTTAGTTTCACATGGCCGAGTTCAACTTGTCCAGAGCATTTCGAGTTTGAGTGAGTCATCGAGAGAAAGGCCTTTAAAAAGACAATGCATATATCTTGATGAGACAAAATTACCAGGCCAACCTTGCTTCGCTGATCCCTGTGTTTCTGCGGCTTTGAATTACAGTCATTTAGCTATGACGAAAACCTGTCCATGTGTATTGGAAGAAAAAAGTCAGACGTCTCTCTATGGAGACAGGGGCTGGTTCCTTTGTTTACAGCCCAGGGGCCGATGTGAGCGCCACAAACTCCCTGATTATTTGCTCCAAAGAGGAACCAGAGAAGTTCCTCTGTAGTAGGATGTGGCGAAAGGACCACCCAGTGACTTAGCCAGCAGTCCGCTCTCAAGGACTTGACTCACGATATTTCCACGGTTACACTTAAAAGCCTCCCAAGTATTAGTCTTGCAAACCCATTTAAAAAAAGAAACACGCACTAAGAATAAAACTGTCAAACCCACAAAATTGATAGGATCCTTTTATTGTACACTTAGCGGAGAGGTTTACATAAGCAAGCCGGACGAAATGTTAAAAATCTTCACTGTCGAGAGGATCTTTTACAAGAAACTCCTGCATTGTAACACGTACGTATATCCCATTTTGTCATGAAAACTTAGCCGCAGTACAATATTATTCATGCATCATACTGCATCCCTCCCTCATACAAGACAAACACAACCTGTGTTTTTTCTAGTCATGCTAGTCATGCGTTCCAACCTGCTGTTTACTTATCCTTCATAATGGACGTTAGACTATCACTCTGGATAGGAGACACAGTACGGACCCTGAAACAATGCAGTGGCAGTATACAGAACATCTAAAAAGTTGATGCACCCCATTCAAATGCCAGGTTTTTGTAAAGTTATAAAAATAAGATCAATAATTAAAAATTAACATTATGTGTACAACTCAATTGGAAATTATTACTTTTCAAGAGGGGAAACAAGTGAGAACATGTGGTTGCATAAGTGTGCACCCCCCTGGTGGGAGGTTTGATGAGTGAGGAAGTTGCACATAGAGAGCTTTGGGGAATCATTGCCTTTCTATACCAAATTTGTTTTATGTGTGGTCCCATGATCGCAAAATTAATTAATAAAGTTGTACTATAAGTCAAAGGTCACATTAGCGTTGAAAAAAGTTTTGAAGCTACTTATTTTTGTTGCAGTTTTCTATCCTGGCATTTGTGTTGAGTTTATACTGACTGTCCAGCTTGTTAGTCAAAATGTGTGTGAAGGGTAAAGTTTAGATAGTCTTCTTCTGAATTCCTCTTTTTGAAGTAGCACTCTACAACTCGTACCCAAAATCCGCATTCCATAATCGTGTTGGCAGCAGCGAAAGATTAGATTTGAAACATCCGGGTTAGCATCAGGGTTAGGCTTCTAACAGCAACAGTGAGAGTGAAAAGATAAATCTCTCACTGAACTTTGGTAAACGTGAATAATGCAAGGTCCATTTTGGGAGGGGGGTTAGCAGACTGATTTGTGTGGATGAACCACTGCCAAGAGTGCATGGCAGAACATAACGGCAGCCATCTTTGTTTGGACTACAACAAACTCAGTTTAACCATGAGAACGTTCACATCTACATGCTGTGGTGCCTCACATGGTCCTGCATAGCAGTTCCGTGATCAGCTGGATATGGTTAGATGATGTCTGTAAGCGGGAAATAACACATTAGAAACCACAATAGTGTCCTTAAATAGTAGTTAGTTTTGGATCGTTTCCAGTCTCCTTTCACCACTCATGCAGATGTTCAACTTTGCTTTGAATACAATCGTTGTGAGGATTCAACTTCACGTATGTATACACTGTGAAAACACTTATTGAATGACAAATACAACAATAGTGTGCAACTTGGAGAGTTTCAATTATGCCCATCAACAATCTATACAGGTGGATCCCTGCTTATTATAGCTGTCTCACAGTTCAGAGGTCGTGAAGTTTATATCTGGGGTTCACTTTCATGTTTACCGAGTGGACATTTCTTGTTGACTGACCATCAGTCAGCAAATTACATTTATTGATGATGTTATATTATGTAAATAGTTACTTTCTAACTAAAGATATTTATTTTTTGTGAAGTCTCTGTTCAAGTTCAGGGTTTTTCATAACATGGAAGAAACAGATTAATATCAATATGCAACAACTTGGATAGCTGACACGCAGCCCCATCTGATACAGAGTTAGACAAGGTATGGGTACTTTTTTTTTTTTAAATTATTATGGAATCACATCATTTTTGACATCTTAACAGGATGGTACGGTACTTGGTTGAACACTATATATAAATTTTAATACCAAAAACCCCCAAACATTGCTAATATATGCATACATTCTTACAGGACTGCTTAGAATGTAAATTCTATGTGGCCAGATTTATCAAGGTAATGGGCCGTATGTGGGCTGCGTGCCATATATTGCCCACCGATGGTCTAAACTACGGTTCGTTGGTTTTACAGCAAAATACAAGCGCTACTCATAAGTCATCAGTAGATATAGTTGAAGAACTAACTAAGATATCAAATGATAGGAGAACTTTTGAATTTCCAGTCTCCCGCAAATTGATTCCAGACAACGTCATATGATGTCACTTTTGTCTCAAGCAAAGGGGATAAAGAGAGAATGCAGTCTTCAATACAATGATATACTGTAAATAAAGCATAAAAAGGCTACCGAAGTGAGCTGAGTAAATTTTGTCATGCCATGAGTCCACTGTAGCCTTGCAGCAGCATGTCTGCTACGAGAACAGGCTGCATTCCTAAGAGATTGATAATTACCCACTGAGGAACACTTCCATCCAAATTTGCTTTGCACCCTCCCACCATCTCTGTCTGACTGGCCCACTCCCTTCTCCCTTTCACCACCTGACTGTATCCTCAACTTCTACATCCCTTCATACACTTGAGCACGATGGACCAGACACATGCCGCAACAAGTCAATGGATAGAGTGGAGGCCTGAGTCATTTGAAGAAAACTAACATTAACTGTAACATATTTTCTCTGTGATCAAAAGTTATTCATTTAGATTTTGCCTCACAATAACTGTTACTAAAAAGAAACAGTGCAATTTGAAAATTGCAGTCTAGTACACTGCAATGTCAAATTGAAATGGATAAAGTGTTCAGTCCCACATCACTCACACAGCAAGATACAAGATTAGAATCATTTACAGAGAATGCCTTTCCTGCTCTTCTTGAAAATAGCTCAAATTCGTCATTGTTGTTGGTGCATACGCATGTACCGTACGACACGCTCTCAAAACTAAATTGAGCCAGTCTAACAGTCGAATGAAGATTATTTCATTAATTCATATATTTATAAAACATGGTAGCACAAACTTGAGTAAGTAAAACTAGCCATGTTTGTGCATGCCAAATATTGTTTGTGATAAGAAGCTGAGTTACTCATCAGCTAAGCCTATTGATCAACATTGTCACTCATCAGTCTTGAGTTTTCTCCTCCGCTCACTCACACTTAATCTACATACAAACACATGCTCACATGTCTACCTACTGTAACTAACAGCCTGTAGTTCTTCTAAACGCCTCCAAACCCAAGTCAAACAGAAATAAAAAAGCTTCACCTCAGCAGGAACCATGTTTCTGTCTTCTTCTGTCTTCAGCCCCGTCAGTGTTACCGTCTTCTCTCGCACTTATTACTGAATATCTCCCTTTCAAGCAGACGCATCTGCTGTGCCCGAGGTGATTGCATAATTCACCTGTAATCTCCATGGGTACGTACATACATGCCCCGGCATGGCAGGCTGGCGAAGAAGGAGCACCAGTATGCGACACACCCTTTCTAAACAAATGGCTCAGCCTCTGCCTCACCTATAGCCTAAAGTACACCAACTAAAAAGACTTTTCCTTCCAGTGAGACCTGATATGTTGGTACTAGTTCTTTTTTGTTCTGTTTTGGTTTGGTTTGGCGTAAGGACAAGGCTTTTATGCTAATAAAACAGTATGTTCCCAATAATGTGAACAGAAAATACTAAATTAGCTACGAAAATAAAAAAAGGCTTCAAGCTTGTCACAATCACACACAACGCATTCAACACAAATAATTTTTGTAGCCAACAATGTTCTTTAAGTACAACCTATGGTGGGGAATACAGTGATCCCTCGCTACTTCGCATTTTGTTTATTGAGGCTTCACTACATCGCGGATTTTTTTTCCAAATTAAAAAACAATTTAAAAGTCAAAATAAAACTTCTAAATTGAGGAAACATGTGTCTAACCTTTAGGACAATGTAGTATTGCTCCAAATGTTCGTTTACATTCCTTTAGAAGTCCGTTTTCGCGTTTTGGCACGATCGCGAATTAGCATCTTTCCGCTAACTCGTTAGCCTGCCCAGTACTTCTTGTTGGTGACTGTACTTCGCGGATTTCACTTATCGCAGGTGGTTTTTTGAACCAATTACCCACGATAAACGAGGGATTACTGTATCTTGCTTTTCCCAGTTGTCATCATGAACGCTCCATGGTTCATGTTCATCCGTATTACTGCTGCCCCTGTTGTTGCTCGTTTACATTGCTTTAACGATGTAGGTGTGTCTCAAAAGTTGACAAAAGTGAGGCAAGTGTATCATGACTAGTAAGGAGTAGAAATGATCACATTTCTGTTTTTTAAATGTGGGGAACAAAAATTAAAAATTCAAATGCAGCTACCTGAAAAATCTACTTCTGCACAGTAAGTATTTGTACTTCGTTACTTCGCACCGCTGACACACGCACACGCACGTCACTGAATGGATTAAGCCAAGTGTGTGAGCTCAGGCCAAGCCAGTGATGAGAAACAACACAATAGTCTTCATTGTCATGAGCTCCGCGGTTGAGAGAAGCGAGACAGGTCTTAAATTACCTATACTTGGTATCCCTCAAGGCCAAGCTGAGCAAATGTCCCACACCTACTTTTTTTTTCCCATACTTGCCTCGACTTAACCTGAATCAATTTCTCACATTACACTTTGGTACTCGAGCGTCACCATCTGAGCGAGCAGGGTAAAATCGATTGAAAGGGTGATTTAATTCATTTTTGGTGATTTTAAATTAGTGTATCAATTCCATTGCAATGTGGCGCAGCGAAATTGAAATTCTAACTGTCACCCAAAGAAAATGCTTACCTTGATAAACTTTGATGATTTGGATGGTTTGATGTTCCTTCAACCCCTCTCCATTTGCAGCCTTGCTTTCCACTTTGAGTCCAAAACTTTTCAGCGACCCGAGCATGCAAACTTCAGGTGAGACATTTCCGCAAAAGGCATTGAAGAGTCTGGAAGGCTACACTGCATGCGAGTGTCGACGCGCTTGGTTCGGAGGTCAGCTCAAGTTTTTATATCCCAGCTGTCAGCCGTCTGATGACGCCCCGCCGGGTCGCGGAGTGAAAATGGCTAAAAGAGGTGGCGCTCGGGTGAACATGTATCGGCCCACCTGGAGAAGGCTGGCCGGGTTTCGCTCAGGTGTAGATACAGCTATGCTTTGCCGTCTGCATAAGGACGACATCTAGAGGCCAATAGGAAGAAATACACAAACCATCGCTAACTAGTAGTAGGTAAAATCGTCACAGAAGCAATAATCACACTTATAAAAAAGGAATATTAAACTTTCAAGTGGAATTTGCTATTATACTATAACGTTTACAGGTGAACTTGACCTTCATTAAATTGTTTATATCCACATATTCATTTTTTTCAATATTTCAGTACATCTTGATGTTCTGTAATAAGCTGAATGGCAAAATGATTATTTTTGGAGGTCGTTTTAATTAATAATCATAAAAACATTCGACACTTAATTTCCTCTTATTAATCTGCTATTTTTACTGATATGAGTATTTGAATTATTGGCACATGTTGGCAATTGGTCCAAAGGGGGAAACAAATTCTAAAGTAATACTTTTCAAACTGTAATGATTCAGATTCATTTATTAATGACTACATGACAAGTTGGTGGAATATAGTAAGCAGTTATTTCTGAGATATGTGTGAATGTGTCAAAATAATTGCATGCCTATATCATTATTGTGATTGTTTAAAGACAAGAGTCTTGGGTTTGATGAGTAGTTAGGATTATTTAAGGTTAGGGCTTCAGACCTTATAGGGCAACACATGTAAATTGTGCAACACACATGGTTGCTATGAAGCTATTTGGCTAAACTGTTATGCAAGAAGTGTATTTCAGTGGGCTGCCACATGAAAGGATTGCCTCTATATTCATTCAGGATTTTAATCACTAATAACTTTTTGATAGTCAAGTGACTTTACCGTTATTGCTCAAATTATGAAAACAACCCACTTTGTTGAAAGGTCATACAGATATACATACACAGTATGGCAGTCTGCAAGTGGCACTGACACCAATTTTTGATCCCCCGTGGGGGTCTGACGGACTTCAGCCTAACCCAGGGATAGGGTTACCACACTGACTCCAGTTGTTATTAATACGCTCCAAGTGGGCCTCTGTTTTGCTAGCGACATAAACACAACCCGGAGATTTTTTAAACCACCAACAAATTCAACCTACCGTCTCTTGAAACTGCCATCTTCAAACTGTGTAAGTATCGGTTGAGGATAAAATGACCAATTAATCAATCGTATTTATTTACAGTCATCACTTATATGGTAAGCTCATTAGCTTTGGCTTTCTTTGTACTTGTCATGCAAAGTAGCTCCAGTCAGTAATGCACACTATAATCTAATCTTTTACAATTGTGATTTCTTTCATCTGATTAATGACTCATTAATCAATCCTCTTTTTTTTTCCAGTGGGTATGGACAATCAGGACAAGGCACCAACTGAAGAGCCACCCATTCAATTTGTTGAAGACATTATGCAAAGCACTGATGATGGCATTTTGAACAGCGACATTTCAAATCTGGACCAGCCAGATATGGAGAATGTTGGACAGATGTTTGAGGACTACATCGAGCAAGTGTCCAATCTAGAGATACGGAGAGAAGAGTTGATACAAATGTTCCTGTTTCTGCAGAAACCCATGATGCGAATTGTGGATGATCTGAGGGCAAAGCTGATGGAGAAGCGGAGACTTATCACCCTGGCTCAGATAGATCATGCGGATGTGTTTCAGGAAGTGCAGCAGGTGAAGAGGAAACTCTTCAACACTGCCAGAGACTGTATCCGCAGCCAGGTGATGCTGGCTGAGCAAAAGTACCAACTGGCTCAAGCTGCTCTAACAAAGGTCAGATTTCTGTATTCTGCAGTGCATTTTATGCAATATTAATCAGGCTTTACCATGATTATTTGATTTTGCATGTGTGCAGTATGTATATAACATCCTATAATTATTTTTATACTAAACCTCAAGTTTTATTCATACTAGCAACTTTGGAAGATATTTTTTCCATTTATATTTACATTTTAGTTTAAGTGAGAAGAAGCACACTGTGTTTAATGGTCAAAAGCTGTAAATTCAAAGAGTAACTTTCCCTTCATGAAACTAGAATGTCTTCACTTTGTGGGTACTTAAATGTAAGTAATTCACAATATTTGAAAATGTATTGATGAAATTCTGAAACTTGACTGAGCTTGATAATTTTTTTTTAATTGAATTCATATTTTACAGTGATAATATTTTTGAGTCATCTTGTCACAGGAGGAGCTCAAGGCCCAAGTCCAATGTCTGACAGAGGAGCTGCTTCAGCTCCAGGAGTCCCACCGAAATCATCTGAACTCTTTGAGGGATCAGGCCAAGAACCCGTGTAGACCAAGAGCCATGAGCGATGTCACCCTATGCCGGCAAGCTTCTACTCGTCTCCAGCGCCGGCTCAGCGTCAACCTTCAGGAATTGGAGGGCTGGTACGAGCCCCGACTTATAGCCCTGCTGAAAAGGAGGCAGTTTGGAGAGAAGGCCTTGAGAGTTAGCAAGGAGCAGGCAGCAAGCTTAAGTGCACAACTGGAGCCCCTAAAACAGGAAGTACAAAAACTGGAGGAGCGAAGGTTCTGTCTGGAGCGAAGGATCAACCTGATGCAGCGGGAGAGGGAAGAGATGATCACACAACACAAGGTACAACACGTCATAAACTGAATAGATATAATGAAGGCTTCATACCCATCAGAATGTTTTGCCACCCAGGAAGCTGAGGAAGAACTAAAACAGGCTCTGGGAAAACTAGTACTGGACTTTGAAGTTCAAAAGAGACTTAAAAGCGACTTGGAGGCTCTCATAAATTATATTGTAGAAGAGATGGCAAACCTCAGGTAAGTTTCAACAATGGAGATTTTCACATTCCCCTAACAATCATGCAGGGGATAATAAGTCATAACATTACATTGTGACTTTGTAGACTGGAAGTTTTGTATATTTTTCACCACACAATTGCATTTGTGAATGAATTCTGGACTTTGTGTGTGAATTCACAAGAGTCTGACATGTACATATTCTTTCTAGAGTCTGTGATGAAGCCACAGCAGAAGAACAGCCAAATGATTCAACCTCCCGTCAATCCACCTCATGTTGAACAGCTTAGCATGAAATTTGTTTTATAAAAGGTAAATAAAATACAATGCATGAAGTCTGTTGTATAAGGACTATGATTCATTTCTTTTTACATGCCATCCATTCATATTCTACGCACCTCGTTAGGGTTACGGGTGAGTTTAGCTGACTTGGGGGGAGTGGCGGTCACACCCTGCTCGCAACTCAATTACAAGGATGATACAGTGACGAACATCCACAAAGCAGACCCATTTACTCCAAATATTTATTATGAATATAAGTACAAGAGTTCAGATGCAGCACAACAAAACAGAGAAGAAAGAGGGGAAAATGTATTTGAGATGCAACACAGCTGGAAAATCCTGACTACTTTAGCACAAAAAGTGGAAACCTTCATATGTACATTTGTATAAAAATGGATCTTAGTAGAAATGTGTTGAACTTAACTAAGCAATTCCAGAAATGAGGAAAACACATAACAAAACCAGAATGACATCGGGGTTGAATAACTTGGATCGTGATGAACTAACAAATCTAAAAGTATTGGAAGCAATTCAGACAAACCACAACAGCTGAGCATATTATGATTATCTCCCAAAACACCGGTGCCCGAAATGTAGATTTAAAAGAAGTGCTTATGCACCCAAGAATGGAAAGATCATTTGAATAAGCAGGTCAGAAGAAAAGATGAGAATGAATTCATGCTTGAACCTCAGAATCTGCTACCCCTTCAGGGTCTTCATCGTTGTAGATGTTTTCAGCCTGTAGAAGAAAAAAAAAAGGATTAGCATATTTTCAAAACTTGTCATTGGTATACTACATTTAATCAAAATGTTGGCCAGACTTATTAATTACCATTTGCCACACTTGCATGATGTTGTCCTCTGACACAGAACAGATGACCCACGGCTCGTTGGGGTTCCACGAGAAGTCTGATATCTTCGCTGTGTGTCCACCATGGATGAACTAAACAAAAAAATATTTGTGAGGAACTTATACATCCAAGCTAAACGCCCAAAATTAAAGATAAACACTCCAACTAACCAGCAGCTCTGGAGGTCCATCTTCTGCATCTTCAGGAGACTGCTCCTCCCCGATCTTACTGAGATCCCACACGTTTAGCCTTCGGTCTGTGCCACTTGAGGCCAGGATGGTTTCGTTATGAGGAGACCACTGCACCTGTTTTACAAAAAAATGGGACCGATGTGACATTTCCACTCCAAGACTGGCTCACAATTAAAATGCTAAACATATTTCAGAAATATTTTGTGCCAGGCACAGAAATCAACGGGCCTAACCACCAGACTAATATTCTTTACAATGATTTTGAAACAAAACCACCAATTAATCACACAGTCAGATCAAAATCACTCTTACCTGGAATATCTCATCTTTGTGAGACTCAAAGGAGTGCAGCTTCAGCTTTAGGTTTCTCAGGTCCCACAGAGCCACGGTCTAAAGACACGTTCACATTAAGTCAGTCTGATAATAGCAAGAACGGCGTGAAGAGCGAAATCCCACCTTGTCTGCAGAGCCAGTGGCCAGTATGAATTCACTGTATGGATTGAAAGACAAGCAGTTGACCTCAGCAGTGTGGGCATCCACAGCATGACTGGGCTTGGAAGTGTTGTTGGATCGTGTGTCCCAGCTTTTCAAAGGAATAAATCAGTAGGTTTGAAAACAATGCTGCGGTCTAACATTTACACGCTGTTCAAGATGGCTTACATCATGAGTTTCTGGTCATCGGCCACAGATCCAAAGAGTGACTCGTGGAGCAAGTGCCAGGAGACATCCTCCACAACAGCAGTGTGACCTGTGAAGATGGTCTTGGCATCCACTATCTTTCCCTCTTTGGGCACCGTGCTGATGTCCCACAAGCAGATAGTCTGAAAACGAGGCAGACAGCGGTAAAACAATGGCACAATAAAATGATCACTTTGCTTGTTTAATTAAAAATAATAATAATAATAAATTACATGGTCATCCGAAGCACTGAGGAGGCAGCCGCTTAGGTTTGGATTCCACGAGAGGCCATAGCCCTCTTTCTGGTGACCCCTCAAGCGAAGGTCTGGAGTACATTCTCCAGAAGGGTCTAGAAGGCAACAAACAAAACAACAATATTGATGAGGCAGGACGGGGGAGGGAAATGACACGGGTTAATTGAATACAGCAAAATATGGCCTGATTCTCACCTGGCTTGGATGGGTGCTTAGTATAATCAAAGACCAGCACATCACTGGTTGGGGTCTTGGTGGCGATAATGCAAGGGTTCTGGGGCATGTACCGGGCTCGGTTGACTTCTCCTTCATGGTTGATTTTGATCTCAATTTCAATCTTTCCACTCACAGAACCAAAACCACCAAACTCTATAACAAGGCACACGGACAGAAACAAAGATTAAAATTTAAAAGAAAAAATATATATATGTTCAGATCAACAGGTAAAATATTGAAGTCAGGCTGAGACTAAGAAATACCAGATCTCATCTAATAATATCTTAAGGGACTTGATTTGTCTTTATTGTCAAATATGTGCATTGCGCTAAATATTGATCAAGATTATACTATCCCTTACCTCCTTTCTCACTGTCATAGTGGGAGGCATCGAACTGGGCGTCATCATTGGGGAGCTGAACGCTAGCAATCACAAGATGATTCTGCTCATCTGAGGTGTGTGTCCCCAGAACCAGCCTGTGTACACTGTAGTCCTTTCCTTCTGGTCTGTGAACACAACACATCTCATTTCCATGCAATTCTTTGTTTTAGTGCAGGCTGTGTGCACAGTCCACCCACTGTACCTGGTGACATCTGGAAGCCACTGGGCAGTGAGACTGGGCCACTCCAGGGCATGAGTCATGACCAGGTCATAGAGAAATGGAGTGTTCTTCTTCCAGATCTTGTACTCCTCATTGATGACCCTCTCCTCCACAGCATCGTCAAAGGCAGCTACAGACAGGGGAAGATTGCAGATCAAATTTCTGAGTTCCCGAAAGGTTCTCCAACTAGGCACGATACGTACAACACACTATTAAATGCGGCAACACACATGACGGATGGTTGATTTATACTGCACAACAACCAAACAGTGCATGATGGTAATTAGCTTGAGGGCTTTATTTTGATGTTAAGCTAACACCGTCGAACATTTTCAAATGACAAAAATTAAAGATAGAAAATAATACAGAAAGAGACCGCAACTAATGCACAAGTGCTATTCACTACTCCCAATGGATCAACTACTTACCGCAAACTAGTAGATTCAAGCCTGTTTATTCGGCACGCTCGTGGCAGCTAACGCTAGAGTAGCTAACACCTAGCTTGCTCGTTTGTAACAATGAAATGAGACGCGAGCCGGCGCAGCAACGCCGGTTCAACTAGTCCAACAGTTTCGGTATTTCAGGGAAGCCATATATCATGTTTAGCTCAGTAAACCATAAAAGTCGCCATTCTTACCGTCTTTGTCAGCCATCGCTCCTTTGTTGAAACGCTAACACTCGTCCAAGTGCGTATTCCAGGGGTGAGCGCTTTCGAGACAGCACCGACCGCTTACTATGGCGCCAACTCCGTAGAGCACGATTATCCAATCACTGTTGAGGAAACGTGACCGGAAGTGCGACATAGCGTTCGGGTCCCGCTAGTGATGTACATTCCAGTTCTTTTAGGTGAACTGGATCTTTAGAATCGGTTTACTCAAAAGATTCGTTCAAACGAATCGTTCAATGAATCCCCCCCCCCCCACACACACACACACACACTGATACGGCTTTTTTTTTAAATAACATCCAGTGGAAATAATCCATACACATCAAACAATACAACTACACCCCCCATTATTATATATAATAATAATTGGCTCGGGTAATTAACACATTTCTTTCTATAATACAACACTTACACTGATCTGTTGGCAGCAGTCTCTCACCCAGTTGTGAACGGGAAGTTGCGTCACTGACTCGTTTGTGAACAGAAATTACGTCATAAAAGGTTGAAAAAAACCGTTATGCAGACATTTGTTAATTTTGGGGATACCAACTCATATAACAACGTAAAACACATACATATTGTCATATAAAGCAGTTAACCAAATGTCTGATTTTTATGTTTTGATTGGCGAATATAAAAACAAGGAATAAAACACCAGACAAGTTATAACATAAATGTTTATTAAAATAATAATAATAATAATAATAATAATAATAATAATAATAATAATAATAATAATAATAATAATAATAATAATAGGCGGCTCGGTGGCGCACTGGGTAGCACGTCCGCCTCACAGTTAGGAGGGTGCGGGTTTGATTCCACCTCCGGCCCTCCCTGTGCGGAGTTTGCATGTTCTCCCCGAGCCCGCGTGGGTTTTCTCCGGGCACTCCGGTTTCCTCCCACATCCCAAAAACATGCTTGGTAGGCTCCAAATTGTCCCTAGGTGTGAGTGCGAGTGCGAATGGTTGTTTGTCTCTGTGTGCCCTGCGATTGGCTGGCAACCAGTTCAGGGTGTCCCCCGCCTACTGCCCGATGACGGCTGGGATAGGCTCCAGCACGCCCGCGACCCCCGTGGGGACTAAGCGGTTCAGAAAATGGATGGATAATAATAATAATAATAATAATAATAATAATAATAATAATAATAATAATAATAATAATAAAAGTACATCTCAAACCAGCAATCTAATGTGAAACTGCAGTCGATATATTGAATAACAACATTTAGGCATATATATGCATACACGTTATTTAAAACCTACTTTAAGTAAATCGTAAATCTACATTCTGGCTTCCATAGTTCACGCCAGGAGACGCAACATATTCACTGACTGATTCGTTGATGCATAGGTAGGCAGTTTACTCATTGACTCGTTCGCGAACGGGAAAGCCAGGATTCGTTCCCTCACCGATCCGTTCTCGCGGTGAATTGGAAATGCTAATCTGAGTGATTCCCTCAGTGAGTGATTCACTCAGTGAGTGATTCACTTAGTGAGTGATTCACTCAGTGAGAGATTCGTTCACTCACAGATTCGTTCGTTGGTGAACGGGAAATGCAATTCACGACTCGTTCGTGAACGGGAAGTTACGTCATTTTTTTCTGTTTTACGGCAAGGTGGCACCAGCTTCAATGCGCATTACCGACACTAACTGATTAAAGTTATATGGCGGCTGTGGCTCAGGCAGTAGAGTGGGTCGAATAGTAACCGGAGGGTTGACAGTTCGATCCCAGCTCTGTCACAGTCGCATGTCGTTGTGTCCTTGGGCAAGACACTTCACACACTTTGCTTCCAGGTCGCCATTGTAAATGAGCTCTCAATTAGCTTACCTGGTAAACCATTGGGGGGATTCGTTCACTGAAAACATTTGTTCTTTCTGAACGAATCGCTCACTCACTAGCCACGACAACCGCAACGACGATGGACCTAAATTATCATGTTAGCAGCATGTCAAGTCAAGTCAAGTTTATTTGTATAGCCCTAAATCACAAACAGTCTCAAAGGGCTTCACATAGCCAAAATTGACAATTATTCTCAAAGCATCCCCTGATCATAAGCTCCCAAAAGGGCAAGGAAAAACTCAAAAAAAAACCCTACCAGGGGAAAATGAGAAACCTTGAGAAGGGACCACAGATGGAAGGATCCCCCTTTCAGGATCACCAGGTTATAATGGATGCAGAGAGTACACAAGTAATACATAATATGAAAATCAATGAAAAAAAAAATGGATGTCGGAGGTGTCCTCGATTGTCCTGGCAGTGTCCTCAAGGGGGCCGAGCCGCAGCTCCCCCATCCCGAACTGGTCCCCGAGAATCCAGCCAGCCGCTATCCGCTTTCGAGCCATCTAACCCCCTCCCCAGCCGGGGAGGAGGTGGGCAGAGAGAACAGAACAAACTCCGGCCAAATCGGCCATCACAAGTTAGTTAAAGGCCATCTCATAGAAATGTGTCTTTAAACGTGTCTTAAATGTTTCTACTGAGGTAGTAGTTCTAATATCCATTGGTAGGGCATTCAGCATGTTAGCAACGTTATTTGTAGTACTGCTTGGTTGCAGTACAGAAGTGCAGGCTGCTTTCATTAGCATGGTAGCTACAACAGTGGTAATTTTATGATATTTAGCTTGATTATCCTCGACAAATGTTGGCAGTGATAGTCGCAGGTAGGAATGCTCTGGATTTTAAATCTCAATGCCTTCATGCACTCGACCGGATGATAACGCGTAATCACGTTTGCTAAAACGGGTCCGATCTACATGAAATTTTGTTTCGTATATTGGGTCGCTTTAACATAACGTTGTAAACAAAACAAGTATTGCGTGTTGTTTGAGATGTCTGTCGTTGAGAAAGAAAACTAAAGATGTGGAGTTATAGTTGGTTCTTTATTGGCAAGATCTTAAGTTAAGTTAAAGTCCCAATGATCGTCACACACACACATCTGGGTGTGGTGAAACTTGTCCTCTGCATTTAACCCATCCCCTCGGGGAGAGGGGAGCAGTGAGCAGCAGTGGTGCCGCGCTCGGGAATCATTTGGCGATCTAACCCTCCAATTCCAACCCTTAATGCTGAGTGCCAAGCAGGGAGGCAATGGGTCCCATTTTTATAGTCTTTGGTGGGTTTGAACCCACAACCTTCCAGTCTCAGGCGGACACTCTACCACTAGCCCACTGAGCTGGGTTGTTTAATGGCGGTCAATAGACGCGGCAATACAGCAGATGAAACAACAACCCCCACTCTCCAGGTAAGAAGGTTTTGTGCTGTCAGGAAAAAGCGGAAAAGCAAAAATATGTCCTTATAAGGCACAGGTGTCAAACGCAAGGCCCGGGGGCCAGATACGGCCCGCCACATCAATTTATGTGGCACGCGAAAATTGTTACTACTGGAATTGCAAATTGTCTTCACTTTTAACGACATTTTTTTTAAAAAATATTTGACCAGTTTTTACTCGTCTGATTTGAAAACAAGTTATTTGTCAGTTTGTTTTGTAGCTTTTACTGTATATAATATGAGGTGCTCATACATTTATTTGGGTTGACAGTCATAATGGCCCTCCGAAAGAAGCTATGACTGCAATGCGGCCTGTGAAAAAATTAGTTTGACACCGCTCTGCTGTTGCCTGACTATTTGGTATCGTCACCTGACCATTTGGTATCTATGCGAGAGTCACTGCCCTATGTGTGTCTGTGTGTGTGTGCCTGTGTGTGTGTTGGAAGGTTGCAGAGCTCTGTGTGCTGTATACATGCTCTGATTGAGCAGTCATGTTTATATAAATTTAGACGAATGGCCTCGATCAACAACAGTCCATAGATAAAAGCTAAAGAGTTGATCTAATTATTCCAACACCTGTTTTCATTTTGTTAGGAATTCCTAGGTACATAGGCGTCACTAGACTGTCTTTTACTAAGTGTATTTTCTTGCCAAACTATCTAGCACAGCACAAAATACTATTGTGTAAATACGGTGTCAGGGTTTTCCAGATTATCCTTATCGTATGATTATGTTGGAATGGAACCTGTAATAAATAACCTGGTTAGTGTTGGAAATAATATACTTTTTATCATTGGATTCTATGTAACTACTTTTGTGTGCAAGATTCTCCGCAGTATGTGACCATCTGGCCTCGTGAAAATGACTTGGGGGCATATGGCAGTCATTAGCTGCGCTATACAATAAGCCCCACAGTTAGCTAGACATGTGCAGATCATGAGATTGTCATGGGACGGCTGAAGCAGACAAAGGTCTTATTTAAGTTGAAGTAATGAGTACGGCACAGCAATGTATTCCCAGAGGCACTAAAGACTACGTCTTTGTTGAGCTAATGGTCATGAGACGTCCATACTGCCCCGTCCATAAGAGTACCCGCTTTGTTCTGTGGTAATGGGATATAACTATGGAATGTCCTTCCTGTCTGGAAACCTATTCGACCATGTACACTTGCCCCTTTGTTTCCCTCTCAATAAAGGCACGGCTAAACTCAGAGCAAATCTCAGCCACACTTGCTGCGTGTGTCTGGGGTGCGCCCTTCTGCGCAGGAGAAAACGCTAAGCCAAGAAAGACCTACCGTCTCCGAGATTGATTTCAGATAAATGTTGTCAACCCAACAGTTAGATTAGTTTTATGCTTATAGTGGAATGTAACGAGATCACCTATATTCAATTACTTCAACAAAGAGCTCGCTCACCACTGTCCAAAAGACACTTTTGTTAGCCAAACATCGTTGAACAAGTTTTGTGATTGCAGTGGGAAAATGTCTGGGACCACAGCAGAGTATATAAAGGAAAAGGACCGCAGTCGTCGACGACTGGAGCATCTTTGGCTGCAGCCTTATGTTGTGTTGCGCAGAGCAGGTTAGTACACGTCTAGCTTCTATTATGAATCCTCTTCCAGTGTTTATTTTTAGTAGAATTCGATTGAAATCATGTGTGATATGCTGATTGAAAAAGTCCTTGTATAGGTTTTGCCAGTTTCTCTTCTACTGTAACTTTCATTGTTAATATGTGTTTGTCTTGTTTTGCAGACATCAGTGAAGCTATTCGTCCTAAGCAGGAGGAACCAGACCGCACTCGCATTAAAGAGGAAGATGTGGACAAAGAGGTCCACCACTTCAATGAACAAATGGAGCAGAAGTTTC